>NC_066537.1:15432944-15487944 GCF_024679095.1 Eriocheir sinensis
CTCCTCCTCCTCCTCCTCCTTCTCTTCCAGCCTCGTGTACTCTCCTCCTCCTCACCTCCAGAAAACATCATCACCTCATCTCTATGGAATTTACCTTCGTCCTTTTTTTTTCTCTTACTCATCGTTATTATTATTTATCCTCCTCCTCCTCCTCCTCCTTCTATGCTTCTCTTCGTCTCATCCTTCTCATTTTGCTTTCCTTTCTTCTTCGTCTACTTTTTGTCTCCCTTCCACGACTCTTCTTTCTACTTATCAACCTTTAATACTTTTTTTTCATATTCTCCTCCTCCTCCTCCTCTTCATCCTCCATTCTGTTTTTCGTCTACTTTTTTTCACCCCTGCTACTATTCCTTTGTTCCATACCTCCTCCTCCTCCTCCTCCTCCTCCTCCTCTTTCTCTTTCCCCTCTTCATCTCATCCTTCTCTTCATCCTCCATTCTGTTTTTCGTCTCCTTTTTTTCCACCCCTGCTACTATTCCTTTGTTCCATACCTCCTCCTCCTCCTCCTCCTCCTCTTCCTCCTCCAGCTGTTCTTCCTCCTCCTTTCCTCTTCTCCATCTGCAGGTATTTCAGTAAGTTCCTTCCTCTCCTCCTTAATCACCTCGTCTTATTGTTCCTCCCTTCCCTCCTCCTCATCTTCCTCCTCCCCTTCTCCCCCCCCTTCTTCTCCTCCTCTTCCCTTCCCCTACATCTACTATAGTTCTCTCTCCCATTTCCCTTTTCGTTCTTCCTCTTGTTCCCCTTTCATCTAATTCTTCTTGTTGTAGTTCTCTGTGTCTCCCTCTCTCCTCCTTTCCTCCTGTTGCCTCACCAAAATTAGAGGGGGAGGGGGCGGGGGGGGCGGGGGGACCTTAACCCTCCCCACCCCCAAAAAAGTCAATCCCTCGTCCTTTTAATTCTCAAAGTAAAATTATTATTCATTTCTTTAGGCACTATTTGAGTCCTCATTTCCTGTTATTATTTTTGTTTTTCTCACTACTCCTCCTCCTCCTCTTGCTCTTTCCTCCCCTCCTCCTCCTCCTCCTCCCATGAGTCATTTCTTCCTTCTTCTTTTTTCTCCGCCGCCACAAAGGACACGCTACTCCTGTTTCACTCCTCCTCCTCCTACTTTCCTCCCCTTCACTCATGGTCCTTCCCCTTTTATTTATTCTCCTATATCTCCTCCACCTCCTCCTCCTCCTGCCCCTTCATCCCTCCTCCCATGGGTCTTTTTCCCCTTATACTTCTCCTCCTCCTCCTCCTCCTCCTGCTTTCCTCCCCTTCACTCATGGGTCTTCCCCTTTTATTTATTCTCCTATATCTCCTCCACCTCCTCCTCCTCCTGTCCCTTCATCCCTCCTCCCATGGGTCTTCTTCCCCTTATACTTCTCCTCCTCCTCCTCTTTCTTCCCTTCTTCTCTTACTATTTTTTTTCCTCCACAACAAAGGGCACGCCACTACTCTTCTTTCTCCTCCTCCTCCTCTTTCGCTCCTATTTCTTCTCCACACCCACCCACCCACATACACAAAGGGTACACTCCTCTCCTCCTCCTCCTCTTCTTTCCTTCTCTCTCCCCCTTCTATTTCTTCTCCACCAAAATGAATACGCCATTACTCTTCTATCTACCTCCTCCTCCTCCTCACCCACGTTTTTCCCCTTTTATTTTTTCTCGTAAATCACTCCTGCTCCTCCTCTTTCCTCCCCACCCATTTCTCCTCTAACACCAAGGGCACACCACTCCCCTTGCCGCACGAGCCTTGCAACACACACACACAGCAAGGAGTGGCGGGTAACGAGCCCAAGCCCATCCTGTAAGCGTGAGTCTCGGCCAGGTGTAAAGTAGTTACCACAATACCTGCCCTGCGCCCTCCCCCCCCCCCTTTACCCTTCAGCCAGCAGGATCTTACGTAAAGGGTCATGTAGGACTCTTAAGGATACTGATTCGTCATGGTTGTGGTGGTGGTGGTTCTACTTCTTCTTTTATCTATCTATCTATCTCTATATATGTCTATCTATACAATGCTGTGGCTGAATTATCTTTTTTGACACGTTTTTTTAAGGCTTGGTTTGTTGGTTTTGTTGATTTTTTTATCTTATTTTTACGACTGATTTTGTAACATGACTTAACTCCGAAAATCCAACACTTCTATAAAACCAATTAAAAATCAACTACCCACATGACTGTCAATAAACACTAATTCGACGTTTAAATATTTGTTGTTGTTTTTTATATTACTTTTTACGACTGATTTTGTAATATGTCGACTTAATTAACTCCGAAAATCCAACACTTCTAGATAACTCCGTCCCCCCCAAAATAAATTAAAAAGTAAACTAACAACGTGACTGTCAGTAAACACTACTTCGACGTTTAAATAATCTGGGTATAGTGTTTACGAGCTTGTTATTTAGTTATTGTTTTCTTCTCTATCTATTTACCTGACTGAATACAAAGCACGGGGTTCACCTTTTACACGAGGCCACACCTTCCCGTAAAGCAATCCAGGTGTGAACGATTCATTGTTGACGCTCCAGGTGTTTGAGGTGAAAATTAGAGGTGCTTCGTTATGTATCTCAAGGTGGTGATGCTCTCTCTCTCTCTCTCTCTCTCTCGTGTGAAGGTTTACGAAGACTATAATTATCTTGTCAATGAAATTATGAAAAAAATTAGTACATATTTTTTTACATATATTTAAAATTTATCGTTCTTCCGCCCTGTAATTATGTATTTTACCATAATTATACTTGAGAGAGAATAAACTGAAGTAGTAGTAGTAGTAGTAGTAGTAGTAGTAGTAGTAGTAGTAGTAGTAGTAGTAGTAGTAGTAGTAGTAGTACGGTAGTAATAGTAGTAGTAGTACGGTAGTAATAGTAGTAGTAGTAATAGTAGTAGTAGTAGTAGTAGTAGTAGTAGTAGTAGTAGTAGTAGTAGGAGGAGGAGGAGGAGGAGGAGGAGGAGGAGAAAGAAAAGAAGTGACAGCAATAATAATAAAAAAATAAAACTATTATTACTACTACCAATACCGCACTACAACTATTAATATTACAACAATTAGTTTTAGTATGTAGAGTCACGAACGGAAATTTCTCAGACCACCTCACACTCACGCTGGCATCGAACTAGCTGCTTATGAAATGTCCTCGAAACAGTGGGACATTATGCCAGGGGTGGAGGTGGTGGTAATGCATGGGTGGTGCTGCAATCTACCCCCACTTCCTCCCCCCCCCCCCCCTCTCATTCCCGTATCCTCCCCTTTAGAGCTAATCAAGGACAGAACCTCCTCTACATATTCAAGTCTCAATAGATGAACTAAAAGGGATAGGTTTTTTTTTTTTTTTTTTTTTTTTTTTTTTACCCTCTACTTGTTCTCCCTATAACCAAGTAAGGATAAAACCCCTTCTATAGGATTCAAGCGTCAATAGATGTCTGAGAAGGGAGAAGTTTTGTTATTTCCTCTATACTAAACACCCTGTTCTTCCTTGTATAGCTTAGTAAGGACAGAACACCCTCAATAGGATTCAATTTTCAATAGATGACTGAAAAGGGAGAGGTGTGGGATTCCTTTCCCTATCCTACACACCAAGTGAATAAACGTATCTCATAAGATTTAGCTGTGAAAAAGCAAAAATTGGAGGCGTATATAAGATTTCAGTTTAAATATGTCAATAGACAAAAAGGTATGCGTCCAGGTGGGAAGAAAAAGAAAGGAAGACAAGGTTAAATTATGCTTGTTGGTAACAAATAAAAAAAAAAAATGGATGACTCGCTAAAAAGACGATCAAGGAAACAAATTAACGGGTTTCTTTTTTTACGTTATGGATAATTCACGTTTCGGTGCTTCGCTTCACTGACTCGAACGAAGCGTCAACAAACCGTTTCGAGACCGGCGCGCGAAACGACTCCTGAACCCACGAACTAACAACTTAAAGACCAATTAAGATAACAAGCTCGTAATGACAAAGACTACAGTAGCAATTATACCCTGAATACTTCTCTCTCTCTCTCTCTCTCTCTCTCTCTCTCTCTCTCTCTCTCTCTCTCTCTCTCTCAACTTAAACCTCACCTAATTTTCCCTCTTTTCCTCCACTTCATCCTCCTTTCCCTCCCCTTCATCCTTCACCTTATTAGCCTCATCCACTTCAAGCTCCCCCGTATTAGGCTCACCCATCAGAGCTCCCTCTTACCAGCCATTAAGCAGCGCCTCAAGGCCGTGACGTCACCATAAACAATCAGTCACGTTTATTGTGTTAGAATGAGGCCATGTGACCCTAGCGAGGATATTCTGAAGCTTGGAATAGGAAACCAGTGGCGGGAATTTTTTTTTATAATCGTATAGTTGAATAGTTGTTTGGTGAGATACACGGAAATAACGGCACTTTCATAATCATATAGTAGAATAATTGTTTAGTGATATAAGGAAACAACGCCCGAGACCTTATAATATTCGTTTTGTAAAATAATTGTTTGCTTAATGAGATGGAAATAACGGCCGGGATTTTTTCTTGTAATCGTATCGTAGAACTATTTTATTTATTATTATTATTTACTGAGATACAAGGAAACAGGAAGTCGAATAATACCCTCCAATGACGTTTTAACTAAAAATAAACAACAAATAATCGTATAATAAAATCATTACCATTTGATTCATTGTTCTTATTTGTTTGTTGAGATCCAAGGAAACAATAAATCGAGCAATGGCCTTGTTTGCTAATTTAACTTTATATCTAAACCGCAAATATCTCACTTGTTTACGCGGGGGATGGTTATGAGATTTAAAGGGAATAAGAAGTAAGCGGAAATGTTTGAGGGCCGGATATTAGAAGAATCGTGTACGGTATTCGAGGAAGTGATCATTGGGATTTTTTTTCTCTCTATAAAAACTAACTGTTCATTCATTCCGCCCACACACACGCGAACGCTAGGAATAAAAAAAAAGTGCGTCAAATATTCTAGGAAACCGAATAGCCGTAAGGGAAAAATATATCATGTCTGACAAAAAAAAAATCACACACACACACGGAAACTGCTCGTCACCACTCACCACAAGGACACACACACACACACACACACACCAGCCACAGAACGAACTAAAATGTCGGTTTCAGCAAACAAAGAGGCGTCCAGGGCCCCGCAATTAGCTCGGTCGTCCCACCATGAAATTTTACCATGATCCTTTCCTTCCCTTCCTCCTCCGTAGCATCTTCACTCCTCCGTCCCTAAGATTTCCTACATTCGTTGTATTTTGCGTTATCTACGGCTCCCTACGGTCTACTATACACCAGGCACTCTTAGCATGCTGTATAATCATCGTAATTTCGCTGTATTGATCGTAGAAAGTCCGCAGTCTCAAGGGAAGGAGGAAAAGGAAGGCAGAGAAAAAGGGAACTTCAACTCACGAACGCCAACTTGGTTAGCATGACATGCAACACACACACGCCATCAAATTTTCGCTCATAATTACCAAACCAAAACAAATAACACGTTTTCCTTTACCTCCATTCATGCTCGATCGTTTCTGCATGCTTTGGCGTCCTCTAGGAGTCTCTGGAGAGACGTCGAGTCCAAATATTTTATAATTTTGGAGCGAAGTTGTCCGAATTTACCACCCCGCCATGGCAACCCGCACTGAACTCTCAATGGCCGGCCGCAATGTCTCGGGACTGTCCTTGTTGGCGCTGTTGGCACTGGTCCAGCAGGGGAAATTATGGCCTTAGGAGTTCGACATTGTTATTAGAGACGAACCTAATTGACCGCAATGATGGGGCTGGGGAAAGGGAAGAGGAGAGAGATGAAGAGAAAACACTACCGGCGCGAGTTTGTCCATCCCGCAGCGAGGACGAGATAGGCGAGTGAATCACTGCTCCGTGTTTGCTCCTGTTTGTTTTAACTCAACCCGTCCGTTTTACAGATTAACTGTAAAAGGTTAAATGAATCACAGAACTGAAAGAGCGTTGCGACACACACACACACACACACACTATAATAAATCCACGCCCAGACACACAAGCACAAAAACACGGTACTGTACATACCAAAGTCAGGGTTACGACACATATTATCCTTTAGAAGTTATTGTTTCCGGGAAAGTAATACAATGGAGAGAGAGAGAGAGAGAGAGAGAGAGAGAGAGAGAGAGAGAGGGGGGGGGGGGGCTCTCTCTCTCTGGCAGGAAGTTCAATGGGTGGTGGTGGGCTGCCCTGTCTCATGTCGCCCCGCCTCCCCTCACTATTTGTCTCTTTATTTACGTCGGGCTGGGAGGAACCCACTGGAACCCTCGGCCTGGGACCATTCATTGATTGCACCAGTTCGACCCACGTCCACTCGGCGCCACTCTGCCTAGCCTAGCCTAGCCTAGCCTACCCTAACTCACCCTGTCCGACCCAGCCACTGAAACACACACACACACACACACAGACGGTCAAGCATATTATATAGCCATCCTAAAATTCGATTCGTGGCAGTATTACATAATTTATACTGGACCTCGATTCTCTCTCTCGGGCGATGACCCAGCTGGGGAGGAGGAGAGGGAGGAGGAAGGGGTAATTTGACATTCATTATATTAACAGAATGATGAGTTACTCGGACACACACACACACACACACACACACATGGAACTGGTTATAATGTTTGCATGCCACGGAATTATTTAATGCCCTATATCCCTTGCGTAAGAGAGGAGGAGGAAGAGGAGCAGCAGCACGAGGCAGTATTGTATAAAGGGAGGAAGAAAGGAAGGATGGATGGAAGAAAGGTGATAAATGAGAAACAATGGAAAAGAGAAAAGCTAAAAGATGACACAAAAGGAAAAACGAATAAAAAAGGAAACACGAGATAAACTGGAAAAATAAATTAAACACTGGAGTCAAGTAAAAGAAAAAAGAAAAGAAACCAGTTGGGTGTGGTAGCGGAGAACAAGGTTATATATAATGCTCTGACGGGCTGGATCGAATGGCCTTGAATACGTGAACACCTGCGCAGGTAGGCCGCATATCCACCTGTCGTGCACGTCTTATTAATGAGCGATTCCAGGTAAAGAGAATGAAAGGGAACAACAGACGTCAGGTGTGCGAGCTCTCATACCTGGGGAATTAATTATCGTCCACGGAATAAACTTACCTTATCTTTTACCTGTATAGCGACATTTTTTGTGATGTTTATTTATTTATTACCCCTTAGCTGCTTCTGTTACTGTAAAAAAAATCATTAGCGTTGTTGATAGTATTTGAGTAGTAGTAGTAGTAGTAGTAGTAGTAGTATGCAAGAAAATGTTGTAATAAGCTTTTTTGTGTTATTTTCCCCTTTAGCGACTTTTGTTACTATAAAAAAGCATTAACATCATTATTATTTGTTTAGTAGTAGTAGTTGTTGTAGGAGGAGGAGGAGGAAAAAAAAGTTATCATAGCCTGTCAACTCGTATGGACTCCGACTCGAACTAATTTTACTCATCCTTCTATTTCTTCTTTGCAGCTGTACTTCACCAAATTCGGCTACATGGAACCGGAGCTGTTCAACCCTCAGTCCGGCGCCCTGCTCTCCCAAGACAAGCTGAGGGAAAGCATCATGGAGTTCCAGGTGAGAGAAACTATCACAGTGATGATATTATGGAGGACAAGATGAAGAGATGAAGTTAGAGCATTTGCTAGAGCAGGATGGAGCACAGTACCATCAGATAGAGGTGGAGAGCTTTAGGAAAGACCTTTGTTATGCCTGAAAATAATGATGATGATATTCGATCTTAAGCTGTTTTACCTCCGATGTGCAGGCGTTCGCTGGACTTGATCAGACGGGTGAACTCGACAACTCGACTCTGGAGATGATGAACACCCCGCGTTGTGGCGTCAAGGACAAGGTCGGCTTCGGCACCAGAGCCAGGAGGAAGCGCTATGCCCTGCAAGGTGAGTGGCCCCCCCCCCCTCACCCCGCCGCGGCTGTGGTTGGGAAGGCAGCTTCACGCACTGGTTTGAGCTGCTTGTGGTCTGTTTATGCCTGACCGACTGTATACTCCCATCCTGTGCCCTAAATAAACGATCAGGAAGTTGGTAGATGGTCTTAGAAGTAGTTTTAGGTAGTTTGTAGGCTAGCTATTACTCAGTAGAGCGTAATAATGTATTTAACTTCAATAACAAAAATATATAGTTTTAGTAGTTTTAGGTAATTTAAACCTTGCATTACCCAACATGAAAAGCGTAATATAAATGCATTTAACTTAAACAAAAAAAAGTCGGTTGATAATTTTAGTAATATTTTTTTCAGTAACTTAACCTTGCATAAACTCAATATGGAAAGTAAGACAATGCATTGAGCTTTTTAGAGAAAGGCATTTGATTCAGGTATTGGGGTAATCAGATACATTTACGCAGCCTAATTAACATTAAATTGCATACGACATGATTGCAAAGTCTTTAAACACGGCCAACACATAGTAAATAGAAGTAAGTCAGAATGAGAAGTAGGGTTAACAAAAGACATAGCTGTGGTAAACTGGCGTACTACAAGGCCATTTTCTCTCCCTCCAGCAGACATGTTTGTAAGAATTAAAGAAGGGTAGTAGAAGTAAATAGAAGTTAGAATGAGAAGTAGGGTTAACAAAAGACATATAGCACTGGTAAACTAGCGTACTACAAGGCCATTTTCTCTCCTTCCACCAGACATGTTTGTAAGAAAGAAGGGTAGTAAAAGTAAATAGAAGTAAGTTAGAATGAGAAGTAGGGTTATCAAAAGACATAGCACTGGTAAACTGGCGTACTACAAGGTCATTATCCCCCCCGTCCCCCAGGATCAAGGTGGAGGGTGAAGACTCTTACCTACAGGATCACGAAGTACCCGAACGGCCTCCTGCAAAACGATGTGGACCGGGAGATCGCCATCGCCTTCAAGGTCAGTAGCGGAGGTGGAGGATGTGGATGATTGTGTCCGTGATGGCTGGGCGTGGTGAGAGAGAGAGAGAGAGAATATAAAAGGAAAGAAACGATGAAACAAAGACAAAGAAGAAAAGTAAAGAACAAAGGGAATAAGCTAGGAAATGAAAGAAAGAAAGACATTGAGGAAAAGAAAAGAAGATATAAATAAGGAGAAAAAAAAGAGACCAGCAGAAACAATTAAGATCAGAGAAAACAGAAAAATGGAAGAATGAATAAGGAAAAAAACGAAGACACTGAGAAAGAAGAAAAGTAGCTACAAGGAGATAGAGAAAGACAATGTGTGTTTGTGTGTGTGTGTGTGTAATCAAAGCTACATAAACAAAAAAAAACCTAGGAAAATCCACTTCATCCTTTCCCTATCCACTCTCATCCTAACAGGTGTGGGAAGACGTGACAGACCTGACCTTCGAGAGATCAACTTCGGGCAAGGTCCACATCGAAGTCAGGTTTGAGAAGGGCGAGCACGGTGACGGGGACCCCTTTGATGGCCCCGGCGGCACCCTGGCCCACGCTTACTTCCCTATCTACGGAGGAGACGCTCACTTCGATGACACTGAGGCCTGGACCATCAACTCCTACCGAGGTGAGAGAGAGAGAGAACTTGAATAAAGAATGAAAAGAGAGAGAGAGAGAGAGAGAGAGAGAGAGAGAGAGAGAGAGAGAGAGAGAGAGAGCTAGTTGAATAAAGAATGAAGAGAGAGAGAGAGAGAGAGAGAGAGAGAGAGAGAGAGAGAGAGAGAGAGAGAGAGAGAGAGAGAGAAACTAGTTAAATAAAGAATGAAAAAGAGACAGAGACCAACAACAACGAAAATAACACTACATTACCACATTTGAACCCATTATGCACCACCACCACTTCTGTAACAACCCTATCACACACTCTTCCTCCCGCAGGCACCAACCTCTTCCAAGTAGCCGCCCACGAGTTCGGTCACTCCTTGGGCCTCTCGCACTCTGATGTCAGGAGCTCCCTCATGGCGCCCTTCTACCGAGGCTACGAGTCGAGCTTCAGTCTGGACGAAGACGATATCAAGGGCATTCAGGTAAGGGTCTGATTAAGGTCTGATGAGCTGGTAAGGGACTATGGGTTGGAAAGGTCTGGAAGGATAGGGAAAGGTCGTGTTAGCTTAGGTTAGGTTAGGCATTGAAATATGAGTTTGGAAGGAGGAAAAGGATGGTTAGGTTAGGTTAGGCATAAAGATAAGGTCTGTTTCAAGTCTGGAAGGGACTGGCAAGGGACTAAAGGTTGGAAAATATCTGGAAGGAAAGGAAAGGCATTGGTCTGTTTAGGTTTTCAGATATGGGTTTGGAAGGAGAGGAAAAAGGCTGGTTAGGTTAAATATTCAAGGAAGGGTCTGATGAAGGTTTGGTGGGCTGGTAAGGGGCTATAAGCGCTGGAAAAGAACTGCAAGAAGAGTAAATGGGCTGAGGTCTGGCGCATGTCTCATCTGCAACTCTCCTATTTACATCTCTCATCCTCATCATCTCATCACTTCTTCCCATCCTCCAACTCATCTCCTCCTCCTCAGGCTCTGTACGGCAAGAAGCAGGCCCGTCCCTTCCCCGCCACCCAGGCCCCAACTCTGTCCGGCGGTGGTGGTAGCAGTGGCAGTGGCAGCTCTGACGAAAAGCTCTGCCGCGATTCCTCCATTGACGTGGCAGTGACCATGGCTAACAAGAAGACCTACATGTTTAAGGGTGAGTACTGGTGGCATAAGGAGGGGGGCATAGGGTAGGTTTGGCAGGGGGAAGGGGTGAAGAAGGGGTATGGTGTGGGTGTGTGAGCTTGAGAAGACAGAGAACAGAAGTAGTGTGGTGTATTTTACCTAGTTGTAGTATACAGGGCATGGGCTACACATGAGTGGTCCTGTCTCTATATCTATATTTGTCCAGTTTTCCTTTAAAGTGCCACATATTCTTTGCCTCAACCTCCTCTTCCAATCTAACTCATTCCATGTATTTATATTTCTATATGGTAAACTGTACTGTACTGTGTGTGGATGTGAGTCGGAGGTTGTGAAGACAGGAGACAGAAGGGGTGTAGTGTGGGTGTGGTGTAAGAGTGAGGGTGAATTTGAAAGGTAGAGGACAAAAGTGGTGTGGTGAGGGTGTTAAGTGTGAGTTTGTGAAGAGACAAAAATGGTTTGGTGTGGATGTAAAGAGTGAGTGGGAGTTTGTGAAGGGAAGGAAGAGATGGAGAGGCAGAAGAGGAGAAGGAGAAGGAAATGAACAAAGGAAAGTGGTAGACAAGAATTAGATGAAAAAGAGAACAAAGAGATGAAAAAGAGAGAGACGACAGCACCGGCCTAATCTCCCCATTTCACACCCCTACAGGAACACAATACTGGGAGCTTACAGATGACGGCGTGGCCTCCGGGTACCCACGCTCCATAAGTGATGACTGGGGGGGGCTGCCTTCCTTCCTGGACGCTGCCTTCACCTGGACCAACGGCAACACTTACTTCTTCAAGGTGAGCTGACGAGTATCCTTGCCTGCCACCTGTTGAATGAGCTTAGGTTACTTTGCTTTGATTCTTACTTGGTGAATGCACAAATACATCAACATTTTTTGTACAACAGCTCCAAAAATTACTGATGATGGCTTTCCTAGTTTGAATGAAGAGTTAGGTAAGGGACAAGGGATGGAATAGGTGAAGAGGAAAGAGAAGGAGATGAATATGTGAAGATGAGGATGTAGAAGGAGGAGAAGGTAGAGCAAAGACAATAGAGGATGCAGAAAAGAATGTAAATATAACAGTGAAATAAGATGGGAAGACCAAAAAGAATAAGAGTAGAAGTAGTAGTAGTAAGTCACATCTTTTCTTAACTTCATCAATAGCCAACAGAACTTAGAACACAAGAATAACTCGCCATGTCTTGGAATTTGTCCTTCACTTTATCAACAGCCAACAGAACAAGCAATGTCTCAGAATTAAAATCATAGTATCTTTTCTTAACCTAACACTCAACAGAACATCAAGAATCATTAACCTTCTCCTCAAACTTCCATTCTTCTCTCACTTCATTTCTTCACATCTTACCTAACCCTTTGCATGACCTCATCCAACAGGGCGACAACTACTGGCGGTTCAGCGACATGACCCGGGACACGGGTTACCCCAAGAAGATCGCCAAGGGCTTCGCTGGCATCCCTGACAGTATTGATGCTGCCTTTGTCTGGTCCGGAAACGGGAAAATCTACTTCTTCAAGGTTAGTTCAGGTGTCCTTCAATGTGCCTCAGAGGATGTTAGGGAACGGGAGTTATGTTAAAGGAATGTTAGGAAGGGAGGCAGACTGGAGCACAGGGAAGGGCAGTTCAAAAGATAAAACAAAAGACTTCAAGGGACTTAAAGTGTAAAGGAAAAACAAAAAGGATAACTACCAGAGAAAGATGAATTGATAAAGATGGAAAGGGAAAAGAAAAAGAGGTTAATAGATAACACAGAAGATTTTAAAAGGAGAAACACAGAAAATTTTAAAGGACAGAGAACCGAGAAACAAGAGAATAAAGAAGGTTAAAGAAATAGAGGGGCAGCGGGGCAGGTTAGTAAGTGTCTTAAAATTCCCAACAAACAAACCGGTAAAAATATGTCAAGAAATAAAAGCAATTCAACTCTCTTCTCCTCGCCACAGGATTCACAGTACTGGCGCTTCGACCCGTCCCTGCGGCCGCCCGTCAAGGAGAACTACCCCAAGCCGATCTCCAACTGGGAAGGTCTGCCCAACAACATCGACGACGCCCTGCAGTACTCCAACGGCTACACCTACTTCTTCAAGGTGAGGAGGAGGAGGAGAAGGAGAGGAAATGAAAGTAAGGAAGGTTGAAGACAAGATGAGTGAGAATGGAACAGAGAAGAGTAGGAAGAAAGAGAAGAGGAGGAGGAGGAAGAGGAGGAGAATATGAAAAAGCTCGAGGGATGAAGAGGAAAGAGAGGAGGAGGAGAAGAAGTAAGGGAAGAGAAGACAGGAATTACATGAGGGAGAAGGGAGCAAAGAGATGGAAAGGAAAGAAAGGGAGAGAGGTGGAAATGTAAAAAGGGAGGTGGAGAAGATTTAGATGAGGGGAAAAGGGAAGGAAGAGATGGAAAGGAGGAGGAAGAGGAAACATTAGAAGATGCAGAAAAGATAAAATATGACAGAGAAATAATATGGAAAGATTAAAAAGGGTAAGAGAAAAGGTGAGTAGTAGTAGTAGTAGTAGTAGTAGTAATAGTAGCAGGAGGAACAGAAGAGGAGGATGAGAAGGAGAAAGGGAATGAGGAGGAGGTTAAAGAACTAAGAAAAAAAAAGATAAAAAGTTGAGAAATAAAGTAATTCCTATTGTTGTCCTGTCTTCAGATACACATTAACCCGGTAGCAGCAAGGATCATGTTTCTTAAATGTTCCTCTAAGCGAGAAAAATGAGAAAAAACACCCCTCACACAAACCATTTCATAATATATATCAAAGCATTTGTGATCAGTTTATGCATCATCTATTTTTGGGGGTTAAAATCATGGCACAAATTTGGCCCGTCGCTGCTACACAGTAGAGCCACAAATTTGGCCCATCGCTGCTACCGGGTTAAAGAAACATAAAAAATTGAGAAATCACATACCTTATCTCACATACTTCCAATAACACACATCCATTTCATCATCATCATCACTAACTTAACCTAACCTAACCCATAATCCCCCAGGATGGTCAGTACTGGCGGTTCAACGACAGGGGCTTCAGGGTGGATGCTGCTGACCCTGAATTCCCGCGACCTGTCGGATACTGGTGGTTCGGCTGCCCTGCCTCCGGGTCACAGGTCAGTAAACAGCCTCCCTCAGTCTTTCACCTGACCACCTTTATGCATCTTCAAATGTTTCCTCCCCCTCCTCCTTCTTCTCTACCCTCTTCATCTTTTACCTTCTCCTTTCTCTCCCTTTCTGTCTTCTCTTTCTCCTCTTATTATACTATCTTTTAATCTCCCTCCATCTCTGTTTTCATCTATGCCTCCCTTTCCCTCTCTTTCTCTTCTTGTACAATCATTTGGTCTCCCTCCATCTCTGTTTTCATCTATGCCTCCCTTTCCCTCTCTCTTCTTGTACAATCATTTAATCTCCCTCCGTCTTTGTTTTCATCTATGCCTCCCTTTCCCTCTCTCTCTTGTCTTGTACAATCATTTAATCTCCCTCCATCTCTGTTTTCATCTATGCCTCCCTTTCGCTCTCTCTCTCCCTTCTTGTGCAATCATTTAATCTCCCTCCGTCTCTGTTTCCACCTTCAGATGTCAAGTGTGCACACCAACAAAGCCCACGTACCCCTTCCCTCCGAGGGCGACACTCAGGATGACACCTTTGACGCAGGTACGTTCCCACTCTCACCTTGACGTCTACTTTTGTTTTACGCAAGGCTCGACTCTGCCCTAGTCATGTCACTTTTTATATTTATTTTCATCAGCCATATGAGCTTCTGCAGCCTTTAATAGTTATATAAATGATTTCATTGCAATAGTTACATGTTTTGCTGTTTGCTTCATATTCCTTCAGTGCCTATGAAGTGTGAATATCAGTACATATCTGTTTGTTATGAGTGTCTTGAGTAAGATAGGAAGATTGTTTTTATAGTGATGTTATTGCTTGTTGTCTGCCTTGCCAACCTGTTTGCATGTCAACTAACACTTTGCTTGCTAGTTCATTCCCTGCTCATATCAGACAAGCATCATCACTGGCCAACAGGAGTCTTTGGTTTACTACTCAAAGGGCAGATATTTGCCAAGAAAGCAATAAAAATAGGTGGATGAACTGGTTCCTAGGACTCTTGGCCACTGATGGTGAACAATAACATTGAAGAATATAGTTTGGCCTGGTCTCCTCTGTGTGTGTGTGTGTGTGTGTGTATGCCTGATCAGCCTCAAAGAAGTAGCTGGTGACTGTTATTGTGGAGCTGGCATGTGTGTCTTAATCCAGGCTTACTCTCTTCCCTTCCTCGCCGCCAAGAATGTCTTGGTCTGTTAATGAGTGTGTTCGTTAGCACCTGTTCCTCCGCTGCACAGCTCTTCATTCCACTCTGTGGTTCATCATAAGATGACTTCACTCTCAATGCTGAGCATGAATCTGTGTGCATTTAGCATGCACTTGCAAAGTCTTCTCTGTCTCCCATCACACTGTACATTTAGCACCAACTTCATGTCATAAAAGCCCTCCAGAGAAGGAAATAATGCTCTTCCACAAAACAATGGAGTCTGAAATTGACCTCAGACATGATGTGTTGACATGCCATTCTGTGCCTAAACCTGTAGCTCAGAGACTCACAGACTGCTCGTGAGAACTACTTTATCACAGCTCTTGTAACTGCACGCCTATGTGTGTGTGTGTATGTGTGTGTGTGTGTGTGTGTGTGTGTGTGTGTGTGTGTGTGTGTGTGTTCTGCAGCCTGACTCCTTCAGTAGAATGCCTGTCATGCCACTGTCCCTTGTTCCTCACTAAAAGTGTTCCTGAAGCTGCACATATCAGTAGTGCAGCAACCATAAGTAGTATATCAGAGTTTGTTTGTGGATGAGAGAGTGTGAGTAGAGATGTGTGGGAGCCTTGTGGGTGGTGATGAGCGCCTTCCCTTCCCAGGAGGTCTCACCCGCTCCGGCTAGGAGGTGGATCGCCCCACCAGGCACACCGGTGGTCTGTGCCAGGCCTTGCATGCTTGTCCCATTGGTGCTTCTGGCCTGTCTGGGTGGTGGCTGCTCCCCAGGGGGTGTGTGGCCCAGGTAACACATGGGTCATCTTGTGCGGCAGAGTCAGAGAGTGAGGGAGGCCCTGCCCGGTAAACGCCTCGGGACACAACAGCTCGCCCCGCCCTGCCCTGCCACTCCTGATTCATCCTGCTGCCGCTGCTCCATCTGCTACCACTCAGCCTTACTAATACTACCTGCTTCTCTGCCTTACTCATGTGATAACACCGGTGCCTTTCACATGGTGCTCAGTTAAGGAACTAACTGTGGGAGATTGCTTGTTTTCATAAGTCAGTGATATGAAGCTTTTTAAGGGGTTTGAACTGTTAAAGGGAGCTGAATGAGAAAATTGGATCTAGTTTGGTACAAAAAAAGGGAAATTAATCACGTACAAGAAGATGATCTTGATATTCCATTAAGAGCATCAAGGGTTTATGAACGTGTTGAGGTGATGAGGGACGACAATGTGATGATCAGTGGCATTACTTATATATAGTGAAACATGGGATGAACCTTTATGTAATGGAGAGTGAATGGAGGCATAACAGTCTGAGCCACAATACTTACAAAGGAGACACCTTTTGCCAGGCAGGTAAAAACAAGTGTGTTGCTAAAAGTAATGTTACCTCAGCGCTGAGCCTTGAAGCTTGTCAGTGCAGGGAATCTGACTCAAGTGGATGTGAATGAGTTGATGTGTTATCCTCATTTTTTTTTCATTTTTTTGCTTTGGCTTGTTGCCTTGCAGCTCCTTAGGTAAACTCATAATGGTGGTGACTAAACCAGTCTCATACTTCATACTCTTTATTAATATATTAGGACTTTATCTCTTAACCACCTTTCAAGTAGTTAAAAAATATTATCTTTCCACTAAAAGTATTAACCACTAATCAGTCCTGGCATTAATGGTATCTACATAGTCTTGCTGTAGCAGTATAACCACAGCTAATCACTTCACCTTAGTAGTAAGGAACACTCACAGTTTCACTTGGTGGGCCATCTTGTAACAGTACTAGAGAGTTCCTTGATCCAGGCTCTCAAACACACTAACCACTGTAGTAACTTGATATTTGCTTCATCCTTGTTAGAAGAGAGGCATGGCAGTGGCAGGAACAGCAGTGGCAAGCATGGTATGGGTGGAGGAAGGCATTCTCACCTCCTCCTCCTCCTCCTCCTGCTAGTGCTGCTGCTGTTGCTGTTGCTGCCCAAGTCCCCAAGCACATCCACTAATGACTGCCTTTCCCCCAGACGGTTCAGACGATGACTATGACGGGTCAAACAGTGTGGTGCCGCAACAGTCTGGCTCTCACAGTGTGGGCTACCAGGCCATCCACCAGGGGAGTGCAGCGTCTGGCCAGCCTCTCCCTGCCTCCCTCCTCTCCATCTCCTTGGCCCTCCTCCCCTCCCTCCTCCTCAGACTGTAAGGCACAAGAAGGAAAAACAGGATATGATACTCAGTTCTGAATGTCTGCATGTTGCTAAGTGTGAAGCAGGAACAAGGAAAGCACAAGAATGACAAAATACTGATCTCACTCAGCTCCAAGATCCTCCGAGAAGAAATGTTTCCTGTGAAGATAAACACTCAACAAAAAAGACCTGGAGTAAGGTGACACATGAGGTGAGGTGATGAGCTGGCAATGGAATGGAATACTAAGATGAGGGGTTCCAATAAGGTGACTAAACACACTAAGAACACAGTCACAGCCACACCAATAGCATGTGACTGTTGCTTCCCCTAAAGAGATGGGATGGAAAACAAAGATAGGGGATTGCAATAAGGTGACATGAGGCAGTGAGGAGCTGGCAATAGGATGGAATACTAAGATGAGGGATTCCAATGAGATGACAAAGCACTCATAGACTTGTAGCCCGTCCAACCCCATAAGGGAAAATAAGGACGTTAAACGAAGATGAAGAAGAACACACACGAACTCAGTCATAACCAAAGCAATAAGAAGTGACTCATCTGCTTCCCAAGAGCTGGTACAACAAGTTCCACCATCTCAAGAGGCTGAAGGAGGGCTTAACCACACCTTAAACCAGTACAAACCTACACATGACTCTTAGGGTCGTATTATAAGACACTTTCGCTTCTCACATCAGCTATTTCTAAAGATCAAAGAGGGGGTCAGGCGGGTTCTAATGAGTATTTCTTCAGGTTCACGGTACAGAATAAGGGTCAAACTACCACCAGGGTCATAAAACTACTCCTGGAAATGCCCCAAGCTCCTACGAAAGCCTTGTCAAATAGGTGTTCTTGGGCTACGAAATGTCTTTTAATACGACCCTAACTTCCTCCGCCTCTAAGCTGCAACATGACTCTCTATCACGTCCTTGTTGTTGCTATGCACCACTGAGGGAGGCAGAGACACTGGCCAGTCAAGGGCGTTCACTGTGGGACACTTTATAATATTCAACGTAGGACACTCAATAGTTATGTGACGCAGGAGAAATGAGGGAGAGCATGGAGTTAGAATGTCATGCCTGAGTGGTTAGGTTTAGATGACTGTAGCAAGAGATAGGTTTTGGGACCCATTGCCACTGTTTAACTGTGTGTGTGTGTGTGTGTGTGTGTGTGTGTGTGTGTGTGTGTGTGTGTGTAAGGTCACTGCAATAACTGTGGTAATGACGGCTGGTTATACGTCACAACTAGTGCACAAATAATCCTTTAAATCAAGGCCGTGATGGCTAAAAAGTCTGCCGTACACGTAATACTTTGTTGTCTGTTGTTGTTGTTAATCCATGTTACTCTGAGTCTTAAATAAACATAACTAAGTGAATGTGAATGTAATGTGATGGTGAGGCTTACGTGTTCTATTATAAGAAAGACCTTGGCTGGTGTTTTACTACTGCTCACGTGTCTGCTGAGCCTGGCGTGCTGGAAGGGACTAGGAGGTCAGGGATGAGTGTATTGTGTATGGACGAGCCACCTTGTCCGGGCACCCAGCTGAGGCGTTGCAATAAAAGAAGCCCTGCATTGATTATGTAGTCACGTTACCCATTTATGCTGTATATATTGTGTATATACATCTATTTTGTTAGCTTATCTATATCACAATCACTTCTATATCATAATTATTTTTTCTATTACTATTATTATTGT
The DNA here is from genome assembly GCF_024679095.1 of Eriocheir sinensis. Taxonomy (NCBI): domain Eukaryota; kingdom Metazoa; phylum Arthropoda; class Malacostraca; order Decapoda; family Varunidae; genus Eriocheir; species Eriocheir sinensis. Next base: position 15,451,652 of record NC_066537.1, read on the forward strand.
TAATTCTATGTACCATCTTTTACTGTGTATGTTTTTTTTTTTTTTTTCCATTTTCTTTTATTTCTTTACAAAACTTCATCACAACAAATAAAAAACATTTTTACCTATGAGTGTTGTGCATTCTTTTCCTTCCCTCCTCAAAGACCAGAGAAGAAAAGGTAAACTATACATGGTGTGAAATGTAAGGAAACATTCATCACACAACCTGAATATGGGACGGAGTGCATATTTCTATTACTGGTCCCACCACTCCAATTCTCTTTATGTTCTACTCCTCTGATCCCATTATGAATACTACTATACCATTTCTTCTCTTTATAACCTTCTTCAATCCATTCTAAATCACTAACACAGCATTCCTTCTCTTTATATAACCTTCGGGCCATTCTAAATATTAACACAATGTTCCTTCTCTTTTCACACCTAACTCATCCCTTTACAGTTTCAAACTATGATTTAACCCTATAAGGCTTTCCTGGTAACCCAATCTAATCAAGGGCCAATGCAACAGATATGAGCACTGACACCACACACAGCTATAGCTTATGCCCCCAACTTTACCTTAATCTAATCCTCCCCTCACCTGGATCTGGCTGACTGGCAGAGACTCAGGTGGCCACAATCTTGAGGGCCTTGATTTTGGCCAGGTGCTCCCCCATTATGGCCTCGTACTGGCTGTCGGGGATCTGGTGGGCCCCTCGGCTAGCCTGAATCTGGCTGCTGAAGTGGGCGTTTGCTGTGCCATAGTAATCCACCTGAGAGGAAGATACCAAGCTGCTGTCAAACCCATGAATGACGTACAAAGCAGGGTTGACTTTTATGGGGGTGACGATCATGGTACTCTGCCTGAGGAAAGGAGATTAGAGTTAGTGAGAAGGAAAGCACTGAAAAATATGTATAGAAGGAAAGAGATATACAAAGCACAGCAGGGTTAACTTCTATAGGGGGGGATGATCATAGTATTCTGACTGAGGGAAGGAAGGAAGAGTCAGTAAGAAGGAAAGTAAATTGACATAAGGCTCTGAAAAGGAAATAAGAGAAGTGTGTGTAAAAAATATGTACAGAAAGAAAAAGATATACAAGGCAGGGTTAACTTCTATAGGGGGGATGAACATGGCATTTTGACTGAGGAAAGGAGATTAGAGTTATTAGGCAGGAAAGTGAATTGAAGTAAGGCACTGACAGGAAATACGTGATAAGTGTGTAAGAAATATGTTTAAATGGAAAAGATATACAGTGTTAACTTTGATAGAGGTGAAGGCCATGGTATTCTGCCTCAGGAAAGGTAAGTAGAGTTATTAAGAAGGAAAGTGAATTGAAATAAGGCTCTGAAAATTAAATAAGAGGTCAGTGTGGAAGAAATATGTACAGAAGGAAACAGATATACAGAGCAGTGTTAACTTTGATAGAGGTGAAGGCCTTGGTATTCTGCCTCAGGAAAGGAAAGTTAGTAAGATGAGAAGTGAATTGAAGTAAGGCTCTGAAAAAAAAAATATCATAGAAGTGGAGACTGTAATACTCTGCCTCAGGAAAGTAGAGTTAGTAAAAAGGAAACAAACTGAAATAAAGTACTGAAAAGGAGAGACCAGTGTCGAAGAGAAGAAAAAGTCTATAGCATGTGTGTGCCTCCATATCTGTAGTGATCCAGCCTTTCTTTTAATCTATGAACACTCTTACATATGTATAAAGAAGGATTTCTAAAGACAACACTAACCACTCAAGACATTTATTACCCTACTCTGCTGTCCCTCAATTTCTGTAATCTTCCATATTCTCTTATCTTCTTTCTCCTTTTCTCATCGCTTTCACTTTCATTTTCTCTTTCTCAGTGTCTCAGGTGTTTGGGGGCTTCTGAACAGGCAACTTATAGTCAGCACTCCTTCCTCTCTACCTGTTTGTCTCTTATAATACCAATGCTAATACTAATACCAGTAGTCAAGGTGGAAGAAGTGAAGCATCTGTCCCTCCACCAAGACGATTTGCTACCTTCTGTATTGCCACCAAACACTAGATAAAGTTTTAGTGTAGTCATGTTTCCTTGTCTTTCTCTGTTTATGCTCATGCTACTTTGTCCTTTCACTCTCCCTCACCAGCAAGTCTTCCCTGTCTACATGCTTTCAGTCTGTGAGAGCTCGATGGTGCAGCATGCAGCGTACCTGTGTCTGGACGTAGGCTTGGATGCAGGGCTGGAGGTAGGTGTGGCGGAGGTTGTGGAACTTCCCCGCCTCGCTCAGCAGTTGACTGTTGAGCTCCTTGAGTGTCCGCAGCGCTGCGTCTCTCTCCACCAGCACGTCTGTTGTTCGCTTACCCTGCCATCACCACCACCATTATTACCACCATTATCATCACCACCATCATTATCATTGCTAACAAAGTTCCTCACCAACGACTGTTGCTTAAATTACAGGCTTACGGAGTAGAGGGTAAAGTTTTGAACTGGGTCAAGGCGTGGCTTAGCAATAGGAAGCAAAGAGTGCAAATCAATGGTAAAAGATCTGACTGGGGATGTGTTACGAGTGGGGTCCCACAAGGTTCGGTATTAGGTCCACTTTTGTCTATTATTTATATCAATGACTTAGATTCAGGAATTAGTAGTGATGTCAGTAAGTTTGTAGATGATACCAAGATCGGTAGCGTAATTGAGTCGGATCAGGATGCTAGTATTCTCCAGGGTGAACTAAACAGATTGTATGACTGGGCGGATAAATGGCAGATGGAGTTCAATGTAGGGAAGTGCAGTATTCTGAGTGTAGGTAGGAACAATCCCTCTCATAACTATTGCTTAAATGACACTCTCATAAGCAGGTCTGGGTGCGAGAGGGATTTAGGGGTCTTAGTGAGCTCTGATCTCCGTCCAAGGGGACAATGCATTCAAGCTAGAAATCAAGCAAATAGGGTACTGGGATTTATTTCAAGGAGCGTAAGCAACAGAAGCACCGAAGTCTTCCTCAAACTATATTTAGCATTAGTTAGACCTCATCTTGACTATGCGGTTCAGTTCTGGTCACCTTACTATAGAATGGATATCAAAATGTTAGAATCAGTGCAGAGGAGGATGACTAAGATGATTCAGGGGTTGAGAAACTTGCCATACAAGGAAAGACTCAAACAGTTAAACTTGCATTCTCTAGAAAGGCGAAGGGTGTGTGGAGACATGATCGAGGTTTATAAATGGATGAAGGGCTTTAATAAGGGAGACATTCATAAGGTTTTGTTGGTAAGAGAACCGGGTAGGACACGAAGTAATGGGTTTAAACTGGATAAATTCAGATTCAACAGGGACATAGGCAAAAATTGGTTTACAAACAGGGTGGTGGATGAGTGGAATAGGCTTAGCAGTCATGTGGTGAGTGCCAATACAATTGTCACATTCAAAAAATAGATTAGATAAATTCATGGACAGTGATATTAGGTGGGGTTAGATACACGGGAGCTACACGGGAGCTTAGGTTCAGAGGAGCTGCCTCGTACAGGCCTACCGGCCTCTTGCAGACTTCTATGTTCTTCTGTTCTATCATTATCATCACCACCACAACCATCATCATCACCATTATTATAACCATCATCACCACCACCATCATTATCACTGGTATCATTATCATCACCACCACCACCATCATCATCATTATTATAATCATCATCACCACCATCACCATCATTACTGCTATCATCATTACCACCACCATCATTATCATCACATCATCATCATCATAAAGCTCTGATACAAAAGAGATTTCCTGTGCAGTTTCCTCACATTTGCTAGCTTCTATATTAACACTAAACACTAGGTAATGTTTTAGTATAGTCTTTGGGTTTTTTCCTGTCTTCCTCCATTTATGTTCATGTTACTTTGTCCTGCCACTCTCCCTCACCAGCAAGTCTTTCCTGTCAACATGCTCCAGGCCTCTGTGAGTCTGAGGACGCTATTCTCAGATGCTTCCGCCTCTCACGTCATCTATTTACAAAGGCTCAAAAGGAGATAAATCGAGTTTTCGTGAGTTTTTTTCATGCTCATGGCCCAGAATCTTAGTCAAACTTCCATCAAGGCCATAAAACTATTCAAGAAATAGCCCATGACTAATATGAAAGCCTCATCAAATGTGTGTGGCTGGGTGCCAAAATGTTTCAGTATATGGCCCTGAATGTCATGATTAAGTCACCTCTCTTTCTCTCTTGTCCGTGAGTTCAAATGCATGTTTAAGCTTGTGTGTACATTACCTTTAGTTTGAGTCGGTCGAATTTGTCCTGACACTTCAACACCACGGCCACCTGTGCATCGCGGCGGCGGCGGATGGCATCGAGGTGTTCATAGAGGACATGGTACTGCTTCACCGGCTCCCCGAGAGTCTGTTGCACCCCACTGCTCACCTCCTCACTCTTGGCCTTCATCTGTGCAGGGGGGGGGGGGGGGGGAAATAATTATGATAATGACAATACTGTAGTGCCAGTAGTAGTAGCAGCAGCACATAGAAGCAGTAATGGTGGTGGTGGTGGTGGTGGTATGGTCACTTAAGCACTTAAGCTGGATCCCTAACTCCTAACCAAGCAAGTAAGGACGCTGCTGACAGGCTGTTGGGGGGCGGGGTGTCTGATATCTCCATTATCCAACATACTCATGTAAGTTCAGAAAATATTCATAATTCTTTAATTTAGCTCATCAACTGAATAACTTCAGCAAATTTTGTTGACACCATTGGATTAAGGAGTGACTGTACAACTATAATGCAATTTTCAAAGCTCAATAAGGTAAAAAGACAAAGTAATCATTGTGAGAAGAAGTCAGAGCGTGTGCCCACACCACTACTCTCACCATGCCAGGCCTCCTTGTCTTAGAGGGTCCCTCTATATCCACCTTCAGCCTCCTGAGTTCATTTGATACGTAAGACAGTCGCTGATCCTTCAAGAGGGTCAGGATATTCCAGGGCCTCGGACACAGTGCCTTTTGAATATTAATCCCAGGACTGGTTCTGCAGGTGGGCGCTGCTTCCACCCCACTTTGGGCCCCCCTAAACAAAAGAGATAAAGGGACCCTCCTACCTTTGGAATGCATTGAGGGAGCCTGCCATGTAGTCAGTCTCCTCAGAAATGAGTCAGGGTTGTGGCATGAGCCTCAACCCCAACCTCAATTTTGTAGTTTGTTTTTAGCCTTGGTGAAGTTAGATGGGTAGGGGCTGCAGGCCACATTCCAACTAATTTAGATCAGGGACGGACTGACTGCTAGTTGAGGGCAGGGACACAGAACCCCCAAGACAGTAAATCTCCCAGCCACATAAACAGAGTAATAACCCTGAAATAGTAATCAGAGCAGAAAGGACCAGGTAGACAGAAGAAATGAAAGGATTTTCCAGAGCAAGATGAGGCGCACTAACATCACACTGAGCAAAAAGGCTTTTGTCCTGCAGTGGAATACAGGTCATTCATTTAGCCAGAGCCCTAGCTTCTAGCCAGGTAGGTAATGATGCTGCTGATTGGGTGTTGGCTGGTGGAGTGTCTGACATCTCTGTTGCCCAACACATGTGAAGGTCCAGAAAATAATCAAACTACTTAATTAGCTCACCTGTTACACCAGAAGGGCGAGTCTTGCTTACCTTACTTCATTAGGCAGTGACTGCACAACTATAGTAATAAACTAAACAATAAATAACTAAATAAAATAATGCCAAGTGAGAAACAATTGTTACATCCTCCACACCCAACACTCACCTCCACCACCACAGACAAGTATTCATCCGTGGCCTGCCGCAACTCAGGAGACACGGCCGTCAAACCCGAGGCGCCCAAGTCCTTCAGCAGCTTCTCCTCGGCCTCCTGGATGCCCCTGATGGAGTCCCTGTAGTTGCGCACCTCCGTCATCACCTTGCAGCACCCCGCCTCAGCCCTGGTGGTTGAGGGAGTTAGTGTTTTGGAAAAGAGAATGATGAGAATGAGGATGATGTAGAAGGGGTAGAGGAAAGGGGAAAATGAGGAAAAGAAGGAAGATGGATTAATTGATTAGTGATTGGACGGATAGATAAATAGATAGATGTAGGTGGAGGAGGAGGAGAAACAGGAAGAAGAGAAAAAGGTGACAGGAGGAAGAGTACCCGTAGGAGGGGCAAAAGTAATTTAATAAGTATAAAAATTAGAACATGGAAATATGACACACACACACACACACACACACACACACACTTCAGTAAGAAAACACACAGCTAGCAAGGCAATACAAAAAAAGAAAATAATTATGAGTTAATTACTGATTTTAGATTCAGTAACTGAAAATATAAAATAGCTTTAAAATTAAATTGAGCTGGTACATTTCCCAAACTTGGGCAGCCGACAACAAACTTACTTGGTGATGTCGAGCCACAGCTTGGCCAGCGCCTCCTCCTCCTGGTGAGGCAAGACTCCCCCTGCCGGCCGTGGCGCCTCCAGCACCACCCCAGACTTGCCCAGACCAAGACTCAGGATGGACTTCATTGCTAAAAATAGCAAAACTAAAATATTATGGATAATAAAAGCTACATCAATAATTAAAATATATTTATAACATATATCTTAGACCTGGAGCACCATTGCAAAGGCTATGGCCCACACTACCATCATAAATAAAGAAGCAGCTTAGTTTTACCACTCTCATATTGATGCAAAAATAGTAAAATATTCCCACTACATCAGACAAGAGGTATTTATAAACTGACAGTTATTCTTACCCTGCTCGGCTAATGTGTACATCATGACTGGGCCTGGGTTCCATTCTATTGGTTCTCTAGGTCACAACAGGCATTTTCATGCACCATACGTGACTGGAACAGCCTCCCCCAACAGATTTTAGACAGCGGTACAATAGACTCATTCAGGAAACAAATACACACTCACTTGTCATCACAACACACCAACACTAACAATTACACTTGATTCACTCGGCTCCCCCGTCCCCCCAGCAGCCAACACAAATATGCGTGTTATGCACCCGTACGGGTGCCCTGCGCATTGTCATGAGCAAGAAAATAAACTCATGTCTAAGGGTAGTGTTGATTATCTTCTCTGAACGGATTACGGTACCTTATTTTTATTTTACCTTTATCGCTACGTAGGTCCCCCCCTCCTCTGTCTATCCACACACTTTGCTTTTCGATGGCGCATTTCACGACACACTATCGCACCATGATCCGTCGTTATCGCCGTGGGGGCTTACCTGTGGGCTGCGGCTCAGCGGCTGCCAGGCGGATCCTCGCGAACGTAAACACAAGGACAAGTGAGGATCGAGAGGCGCCCAGATAATAATGAAAAGATGATGTTGATGATAATAATAATAACAGTAATAATAGTAATAGTAATAATAGTAATAACAATAATAATAATAATGATAATAATAATAATAATAATAATAATAATAATAATAATAATAATAATAATAATAATAATAATAATAATAATAATAATAATAATAATAATAATAATAATAATTTTTTGGGGTATTTTGTTGGGAGATAATCCGTTGAACTGGTAAGCTTTGTAAATAATCTTTCTGGCCGCTTCAGTGAATTAAACAGACATTTCTCTTCAAAAATGTGTCAAAAGATTCTAACCTATCGGTACCCTCCTCTCTGTACTTTAACCTATAGTTTCCTTTGAGTGAATCCTTTCTTTAGACGTTCTATTTCCGCTGTGGTGGTCGACCAGCTCTGTCGTTAATTACATGAACGGTGGTGCTCTGTGGGGCACTGTTCTTATCTCCCACTCGTTCCTTAATTAGTCAATGATCTTTCCAAACAAACTGATTGATTGATAGTTTATTGTTGCAGGTAAACAACAAGGGAGAAGGGAGGAACATGCCATCCCAACCCCCAGGCAGGCTATTCACTCATTATGCCATGACTACTCTGCCTGAACATTTTTTTTTTTTAACAAGACAGTATCGATGAATAATTGCAATTCAACTCAAGGAACTTGCTAACTACGTCCTTCCACTCCTTTGCGGGCATACTGTTTTGCTTCCCTACCTTTTTTTTTTTTTTTTTTACCTGGCCTACCCTACGTATATTGTATAATAATAATCAACACTCTGTCCTGCCTGGGGGTTGGGATGGCATGTTCCTCCCTTCTCCCTTGTTGTTTACCTGCAACAATAAACTATCAATCAATCAATCATCCTGCATGAGACTAGTGTCGTACTTCCGACTCTAGCTCATATCTATGCTGTCCAAATCCCTTAATCAAGTCAACCAGCATCTTCATTATGAAATGCCAGAATTTTTCTCTTTACTACACTTCTACACGAACACTGCGCGTAACGAAACACACGAGAAATTAATCAAGACAAGGAAAGGTTTTGCCGGTGCCGGGAATCGAACCCGCGACCACCGTAACGGGAGACCCACTCCTTTACAAGTCAGCGAAAGGGGTAACCCACTGGCTAAGTGAGTCATGGGAGGCTCGCCCATCACGCAAGTCAGCATTACAATTATTTCATCCCTTTCACTGGTACAGCCTGGAACAGCTTTCATTTGTCTGTATTTTCTCCCACCTACGACTTCAACTTTCATGAGGGGAGCATCAAGACAGCCGTACAACAGAATCACACCGTCTGTTTCGACTGTTCTGTGTCTGAGGGAGCAGAGCTACAGCAGGCTTTTCCTATAAATACTTTTGATCTCCCCTTGAGCTGCATCCTTATATGAACAGAATAACTCACTACTAACAACACTGAGGCTACAGGAAGTTCTGCACACCACCCTCAACCAATAACAGCTGCAACAATGTTCAAAGTAACAGACAAATGCATATGATTTCCATATATTTATTTCTCTTCATAAATATATATATTGTAAAAATAATTATATCAAAATTACTAACATCTGAAACGGTCCGTCACACCATCACCGGTCCATCACCATCACTCACCGTCATTATCACTAATTTTCTTCCAGGCGTGGGTCATCCTGGAGGCCAGACATCAGGAAAACTAAAATATGATTAAATATGAGCGAAGTTACATCATTATGCAGTAACAGTTTATAGATTCAAGTCCCATCAGTCAGAACATGCCAATAGTCAGATTTTTTAAGGCAGGAAATTTTAATGTATACAGCTTCATATGTTCTGCAATCTGAGTCTGAAAATCCACTTATCTGAGCAGTGTGACAATATCTGACACTGATGAATTTCCTGTACCATGCAGTGTTCTATAAAATAATGTACACAGTATTTTCTGTCATGGTATTTGGGCTTCATGACTGCCCTGCACAGAAAGAAGGAGCACTTCTTCTTTGTTTTGACAGCATCTAACTATGTTCATAAAAGGTCGCTGTTATGGGGTTGTGGCTTGGGGTTTAAGACTGGATACCCTTCCTGAGGCTCAGAGGTTCAAACCCCCTCGCCCTGACCCTTCACTACCACAGCTTGACGCTCCAACTCACCAGGCCACCATGACCCACAAGACTATTGATGGTGTGATAGAGTGCTTCAGACAATACAGTACTGCACATCAATCACGGAATAGGAGTTTGGCCACCTTCATCACGGATGCCATGTTGTTACCAAAGGAGCTATGTGAAATTCAAACAGATGTTGATACAAATGTTTTTTTGTACTCCAGGTATTGTAAAGAAGTACCAAGAGCACAAACAATAAAACACTATTGTATAAGTCTCAATTTGAATTTCACACGGCTCTCTTGGTAACAACATGGAGCCTGTGATCTCCTACTCTATGGCTTTGCTGCATATTAATTCAAACAATGAGATTGAGCCCTGGACCTGGATTTATCACATATCTGGTCTCTGATTCCCAGACACAATGGGGTATGGACTTGTACATGACAGGTTAGGATGTAAGACTCAAAATTATATGGCAAAGAAGACAAAAATATATCTATTTATGACACGAGTCGTTACTTTCCCCAGTGTAGGATTGTCTAGATGGGCCTTTGACTTCCCCATGATCAGGTACAGAGGTAAAGCACGCAGGAATACAGGGCAAGGACGACAACAAGATCTGACATATAGTAGACGGGTTTGAATACCTCCACTGCAGGTTTGACTGGGTAGGACACAGACTTGTGCACGAGAGGGTAATGGCAAGAAGCACACAGGAATATTAGGCAAGAAGAAAAAGGAGAAAAAGAAAAAGAAGAAAGAACAAGAACAGAAGAAAAGAAAATGAAAAAAAGAAGAAAATGATGAAGAAAAAAAAGATGAAGGAGGAGGAGAAGACGAAAGGAAGAAGCAGCAGAACAAAAAATAAGAACATGAAAGAAAAGAAGAAAAGAAGAAAAAAAGGAAGAACAAGATGAAAAAGTAGCAGAACAAGGCTAAGAAGAACAGACTATATAGTTACAGCCAAGTCCTCAGCACCCTCTCAAGGTGTCCTAGGTGTGGAAGCAGGTAGGTGAGCACCCACACTTGTAATGGAGCTGCAAGAGGTAGTCAGCCGTCCCCAGGAAGTCCCAGTCCCTCTAGAGAGGTGTCATCTGAGGGGTGCCAGCTTGTCTCAATAGTGAGGGCAAACGGATTTATTACTTCTGTTCTCTTAATTTCCTTTAGATGCTCAGCCACTTTAGCCGCCCCAAGTGGAGACACGGCCGTCCCTCTCATGGTAATAACCTGTGCCAGCCTCAGGGGAAGGAAGAACTAGGACATGCAGCTTCCAGAATCCACTTTTTGGGCATCATCATCAGGAAGCCCTTCCATTATGCACACTACTCTACTCTCCAGACACGTCCATTCTGGCAGGATAACTGTCGGAGGAGTAAGAGAAGCACTTAATGCTGAGACTATGCATGTTGTTGATCAGGTCAGCCAAGGGCCTGTGGGTGCTGCAGCTGTCCTCGTGTCCTACATTGGAGTAACACTGGCAGGAGATACAGCAACAGTCAAAACAAAGCTTCCCGTCGGCAATTACACAACCTCCATCCCATCTGGTTCGTTCGAGTTCATGGCATCATTTCTCCTCGGCCAGCCGGGTTCTTTTTGTAGATGATTCCCCGATATCAGGGAACTCTGTCATCTGCAATCTCTTCCCTTCTTTATGGTTCTCTTCCTCCTCCTCATCATCATCGCCAGTCTGTGAGCAATGAGTCTGCCCAGCCCCAATGAAAGAAACACTTGAGTCCAGATTCACAACTCTCTTGATGCTGTATTTCTCAGAGAGCTCATTGATCAGGTTTTGGTTGGAGTCTCTGAAGAAGTCAACGTTTCTTAGGAGTAGCCTTTTAAAATTTTCCGGCAGTGTTAAGTGAGGTAAGAGGTGGGACAACCAGCTGGATCGAGGTAGTAGTCTGTGTTCATTGCCCTCTCCACCCTCCTCCACCCCCTCCATCCTCTCTTCCTCTGGTGCTAAGGGTCTGACATCTACTGTATCAGGTTCAAACCTTATGTTAAGACTCTCTAACTGGCTGAAAGCTGAGAGATTGAGCTTAAAATTGGACATGATATACAGGTCATGAATGCTCAGTGAACACAGGTGGTGACAGCCCTGGAGGCCATCCAACAACTGCTGAATGTTGTGGAAATACTTTATGGACATATGCACAGAGCCCACTGAAGGGAACACAATACTAGAAGGTGTAAAATTGCTCTCCTCAGGTGACTCAATGTTAATCATAATGTGCATTTCTTTGACTCCACACGACAACACCTCTTTCAGGGACGAGACATCATTCACACACACCTCCAGGATCTCAAGGTTTTGCATGCACTCACACTTAAGACACTTGGACATGATGGATGGGAAAAGTGGACCCTTGTACCGGGTGATGTAAAGAGGGACATCTGTATCAGCTACTGTCTTGAAGAAGTCCTCTATTTCATTTCTGTGACTGGTGTCTTCACCCTCAACAGTCATCTCAATCCTGACGCAGTCATACATTGCTGGTATTTGCCTCAACTTTTTCCAGAACTCTGTGATTAGTTTCATGTTGGTGTTGGTGCTCTTTAACTTGATGATGAGAGGGTTGTCCTTTTTCAGAGTGAGCTCTTTCCCTCTCAGAATTTTGTCCATTCTGGTCAGCCTCTTGTCCAGACCCTGACACTGAGCAGCATTGAAGCACCAGCACGGGATGTCTGAGAGGATGGACATCAGGGGTTTCAGGACTTTACGACTGCCAACATCATCCAGGTCAAATAACAAGTCCCAGCTGTCAAAAGGACTACCTTGTGTCTTTTCCCCCTTCTTTGGAGCACTCAGGAATATTTTCAGGAATGCCTCCATGTGTGGCAGGTACTCCCTCTCCTTAGAGTCACTCCTACACCACAGGAAACATGCAAACTTAAACACCCTTTTAAAGGAGACAACATTCTCGTTCACCCATTCCCTCTGTGCCTCTATCTGGTTGGCGACAACATACTTGGCAGCCATGAAGTCCCGCGTGCTGGAATGCTTGAAGCTCCATCCCTTGCCCTCAACAGGATATAGGAAGGACTCAAGCACAAACTGAGGAATGTTGTCCTTGCTGATGAATCCTGATTTATATATAGAGGTGTAGGCATCCTTACCGAGTCTTACCATAATGTCCTCCCTGGCTTGTTTGTCACCTTCAAAGCCTTTCAGAGAGTTCTCCACATGGATCTTCACCAACTCAAAGTCGCTTTCCACAGATTCACGTGTGCACACTTCCAAGAATATCTGGATCATGTCAAGGGAAGAGAGGATGTTCTTGTTGTCAAGTCTGTTGTAGCAGCCCATCATGACATCCCTTAGCTTCTCCTTACTCTTGCTTTCCCTGATCTCATTGCTCTCCTTGTGGGTGTGGTAGTTTATCATCTCCAGCACTTGAGCCTCAGTGTAGAGCTCAAGCCTCAGCACCTGCCAGTCTGCCAGGGGAGGCTCCTTTCCCTCATAAGTAAGCACCCATGTTCCCTTCTGAAGCTCACTACTCACATGACCCAGATTGTTCCAGTTGACAAGGAAGAGAATGTCCTTCTGGAAGGCACTGATTGCAGCCTTCACAGCGTCCAGGCCATATTGATGCACTGTGCGCGGTGCCAAGTGTGCAAGGCAGTCAAACACTTGGTCCTGAAATGTGGCAGCAAAGTGTTCGCCGGTGGCCTCAGTCCCAGCCAACAGCCAGTGGGAGTGCTTCCTGTCCCTCTCATTCACATGCACCACCAATTTGAACCTCTTGTGGCCCTTGAAGGTGGACGCCAAGCCCTCCAGGAGTCGCGCCTTTTCTTCTCTATGCTCTCCACTCAGCACGATGACGTTCTTCTGATCTTGTTGGCCTTCAATAAACTTGTTCAGGTCTTGTATTAGTACTTCCTTGCCACTAGTTCTGCAGAAAAGTAACACATAAGCTTTATGAGAGTTCCCTACTTGAAGCTTTGCCTCTGCTAACTCAAAGAATAGACATTCCTTTGTTTTCCCCAAATATTTCATTATTTTGGTCAGTTATGGGAATAAATACTGTTTTTCTAACATTGCTGCAGATTTAATATAATGACATCAGTTCCAATAATAGCAGAGCCAGACCCCATCCCCTATGAGCTTTAAGAATGAACCGTTTACGCAGGTTGATGGCTATATCCAACATATCAATTTTTTCTACAAATTACACTATGGCACAAGTAGCCCAAGAGAATAAGTAAGTAGAAGTGAAGAATGAGAAATCTGACAAGGTAATTTGTATAGAATTTGTAACTACCTAAATCAAGGAAATTATAAAAAATTATGACTGTTCCTTACTTTAATAATGTGATGTCTGGAGGCACAAAAGTAGAATCAGGAGGGATGTACTTCTCGTGGGCCTCTTTTACCAGATTATCTGCAAGAGTTGGTTAGTTTACTGACACATTCAATAGTAATACATTCAGAAAACTATTTGGTGCATCAATACACATTTTTTTTCTTTCTCTTGACAGACTTTACTTAAGTTCATACAGGGTCTGTTTTGAGGTTGTAGTTTAGGGTTTAAGACTGGATGCCCTTCCTGACGTCACGCGGCGGCAAAGAGGCTCAAACCACCACGCCCTGTTTGGTATTCTTAGACGATTCAAGCTTTCACATCAACGATTTCCGAAGGCCTTAAAGGTTGTTACTCTTTTTCCATTGAGTGTTTTTTTAGGTTCATGGTAAAGAAGAATCATATTACCAAAAGGGTCACAAAATTACCTCTGCAAATGCCCAAAACTCCTATGAAAGCCTTGTCAAGTGAGTGTAGTGCTTGGGCTCCAAAATGTTTGAGAATATGGCCCCCTGACTCTTCACTGCCATGGCTTGACACTCCAACCCACAAGACCAATGTGCCCCAATTCTGCCCAACATACAACAGTCGCACATGGTGCAACAATCACACCAATACTAAATACTTACTCCTCCTCCAACACTAACACACTGCAGTCCACTCCAGTGACTCTAATACGGGAACAGCTTCACCATGTCATTCCTTTAGGCCAGTGTTTTTCAATCGGGGTTCCACAAGATGTTGATAGTGGTTCCGCGAGAAAGTGATAAATAAGCTAATGCATTTTTGTATATTTTTTGTTTAATTTTATATTCGTAATTTTAATATATAGGCGTATTGTTGGAAAAATCCTTGGGCATAATAATAAAGGCTTCAACCTCTTATATTATTTAAAATTGCAGTATTGCAGTATTTAGGGATGTCTATATGTAATAAAAGAGATAGATAATAATAATGGTATATATATATATATATATATATATATATATATATATATATATCTATATATCTATATATATATATATATATATATATATATATATATATATACACAGTACCCTCTCGAGTTTCGCGCTTGCTTCACTCCGAAGGTATGGCGCTAAACTCGAGGTATTGAAATCCATTTAAAAGCGCTTATTGGTTCCGACCCGTGGAAAATAGACTTTTTCCGACTTTACTCCCTTGTTATCACAATTTTTTCGACTTTACTCCCTTGCTATCTCAAAATACGTACCTTGTTAATAGGCAGAAAATGGGAAGTCATCATGTGTCCAAACTATCTCAATGCACCACGCTTCACCCACTCCACCACTCAACACTCCACTCCTTTCGCTGTTGCACCCATACCAAACCGCTCATACACGCTTTCATTACTTTCTCCATCCCATCCTGACACACCACATGCATCTCTTATATAACTCATTTCCACTGCACATATTCTAAATCGCTGTGCTGCATTCCATGTCCACATCTGACGCATGTGACAGAGTTGGCAGGATAATGTAACAAAGAAGTGTCACATAATGAAAATGGTCAAGAGCAATAATAGACCAAGTAGAGTGTTAAGATGGGAAGGACAATCATCAACACAGTGAAGGAAGAAAAAGACTTAGGAATTATAATACAAGACACACTGACACCTGAGAAGCACATAAACAAGATACCTACCAACACTGGAAAAAAGAAGAGGAGACCTGATAGCGTTGTACAGGAATACAAGTGGAATGAAAATGTTGGATAGAAATTATTTAATTGAGATGGAACAGGTGTGGATACATGGAATGGACTTAGTAAAGTAGACATTGTTGAAGCAGGCAGTGTCCATAGAATGAAGGAAAAGCTGGACAAATATAGATTGGGAGACAGGACTGACCGAGCTTGAGCTCAGGCCCTGTATTCTACAAACAGGTAAATACAAATAGGTAAATATACACACACATACACACAAACACTCACGTTGGATGAGCAGGGCCTTGTTTCCAGTAGCAGCATCTTGACGGCAGTCTTTCTCACTCTTCTGCAGCTCCTGCTCATTGAGGGAGAGATGCTTGTACAGCTCCTCAGCAGCAGCCATTAGTTTTTTTAAATTATTGTCAAAGTCTTTCTCGGTGAAGTAGAACTTAGGGTGGACCAAAACCTTCCTCACTCCCTTGAATTCAAAGAAGAATTTCTCAAGGCCGTACAGTG
This sequence comes from Eriocheir sinensis, assembly GCF_024679095.1. Taxonomy (NCBI): domain Eukaryota; kingdom Metazoa; phylum Arthropoda; class Malacostraca; order Decapoda; family Varunidae; genus Eriocheir; species Eriocheir sinensis. The sequence goes on from NC_066537.1 coordinate 15,467,499, forward strand.
GAATGTTGATGACTGAATTGAGGATAATGTTCAAGACAAAGCAGATGTCCAGCTTCTCCAGTTCTTTCTGGCATGCCTCATCCTCCAGCATGAGGGCACCCACTGCCACTGAGTTGAGGATCTCCTCATTTTCTGTAATATTCTGTATGTCGTCTCGCCGCTTCATACTCTCTGCAGAGGGCTGCTGTTGTTGCTGTGTCGGGTTACCTTTTTTGTTTATATTTTTTGGTTTTCCTCCCCTCATTTCATTTTTGGCCTTCATTTTTTTTCCATCCTCGTTCACTTGCTCCAGAAAGATCTTCAACGTCATGCTTTTCCCCTCGCGTGTGTTGATTTTTTTATTTACGTAGTCTGTGGTCCCAAAGTGTTTCATCAAGAAGCAGCAGACAGCCTTGTGGCAAGTCTTATGCAAGAACATGAGCAAGGGAATGATGAAGTCCAGCCCCTTGTCATCCTGGAAGAGTAAAAAGGGAAAATGTACAAAGGACTGGACAGGGAATGCAGTAAAGAGGCCAGCCTTCTGTCATTCTGGAAGTTACAAGATAGGTAATATTTATGAAGCAGAAGTTGACAGGGGAATAATATACTCCAATCTTTGTTATTTAGTAGAGTAAAAAGGATAATATGGAGGACTGGACAGGGGAATGATGAATACAGGCCAGCCTCCTATTTTTCTGGAATTTACAAGACAGAGTGGAGGCTGCAGAACACTTAACCTCAGACCTTGCTATCATTTCCAATTGGGGTAAAAGGAACCTTGTGTCCTTCAATGCCTCAAAAAACCAATTTCTCCACCTATCAACTCGACATAATCTTCCAAACACCTATCCCTATTCTTCGGTAACACTCAGCTGTCACCTTCTTCAACACTAAATATCCTCGGTCTATCCTTAGCTCAAAATATCAACTGGAAACTTCAATCTCCTCTCTTACTAAATCAGCTTTCTCGAGGTTGGGCGATCTGTATTGTCTCTGACAGTTCTTCTCCCCCGCACAGATGCTTTCCATTTATAGGGGCATTGTCCGCCCTCGTATGGAGTATGCATCTCATGTGTGGGTGGGCTCCACTCACACAGCTCTCCTGGACAGAGTGGAGTCTAAGGCTCTTCGTCTCATCAGCTCTCCTCCTCTTACTGAAAGTCTTCTCCCTCTTAAATTCCGCCGCCATGTTGCATCTCTTTCTATCTTCTATCGATATTTTCATGCTAACTGGTCTTCTGAACTTGCTAACTGCATGCCTCCCCCCCTCCCGCGGCCCCGCTGCACACGACTTTCTACTCATGCTCATCCCTATACTGTCCAAACCCCTTATGCAAGAGTTAACCAGCATCTCCATTCTTTCATCCCTTTCACTGGTAAACTCTGGAACAGCCTTCCTTCATCTGTATTTCCTCCTGCCTATGATTTGACATCTTTCAAGAAGAGTGTATCAAGACACCTCTCCACCCAAAATTGACCTCTTTATGGCTACTCTTTACTGTTATCTATTATGGGAGCAGCAAGTAGCTGGCTTTTTTTTTGTACTCTTTTTTTTGCCCTTGAGCCATGTCCTTTGATTAAAAAAAAAAAAAAAAGCTAGCAATTATGAGGTAAAAGTTGACAGGGGAATGATATACTTCAGCCCTTGTCATTCCAAAACAGTAGGAAGACAGTATAATGTGTAGACCTTTACAGAGGAATGCTATGGGGCACCCTGTAATTCTGGAAGGGTTATGAGGCAGGGTAATATAAGCAGAACTGAACAGCCTCATATTGCAAACAAGGTATAGTATATTATTCTGATGCATAACATTTAGAAAACCAACTCTAGTCTCTTATAGCTTATACTCTCCACCTGTAATCTTTCCACAATAATAGCCACAGAGAATTTTGAAGTCTTCTGGACTAGCTTTAGTTTAAAAAGAAAGTGAAACCCCAATCTGTCATAATATACAGGTATTAATGTTTATTGGTGAGCATCAGCAGTGTTTGTGTGAGCCACCTCAGCTTGGGCCAAGCCAGACCAAGCTAAAGCACTTCCACCATTGGAACTAAATAACTAAAGTGGTGAGGTAAGCTAATGGTTGATGAGATCTGGTTAATAATTTAGAGGCAATAGGTAACTGATTTAGCAGGAAGGGGTTACTATACATTAGGTTAGGTTAAGTAATCATGATTAGTTACTCTGAAAATTGTTCATGAACTTATAACCATTCTTCCTCCTGGGGAAAAGGTGGCTTGAGTGACTAGTGGGGGGAGCAGCGTCCTGGAAGACCAGGGTACAAGTCCCGCTTGTCAATGCAAGCTGACAATTTTCAGTCATCACCGAGTGACCTAAGACAACCCACATACTGAGCTAAAAAACACCTATCAACTCACACTCTAAATAAACTAATCTAAAGTGGATCAAGAATGAGATTTGGGGGACAGCATGAGCCAAGCATGATGGTGCCTCTATAAAAAAATAAAAAGAAAACTTGCTGCACCATAACAAGCTTAGGATGACTAGAAGGCCCAAACAAAGAAAGCCTACTGGTGCCATAAGTTAAAAAAAATCTATCTATCTCTCTGTATCTCCTACACCCTTACCCCTCACTTGAACTTCCTCCAAGGGGGTGTCCACAAAAGAGAGGCCTCTAATACTTCCTGGTGCAGCACTCCCCAACTTATTCAATCCCTCACCTGCCTAATTTCCCTCTTAAACACTACTTAATGATCCCTTTTACTAGTCTCCCCGATACCATATCCCTCAATCTTGCCCTCATAAACCCTCTTCATAAACTCATCCCCATCCATTGTTATCATATCCAAACCATCTCAGAGGACCATGTTTCACCCATTCCAGCATGTCATGCACCACGGCAGCCCCAATTCTACTTCCCTCAATCTTGCCCTCATACACTCTCTTCATAAACTCATCCCCATCCATTGTTATCAAGTTTCCAAATCACCTCAGAGGACCAGGCTTCATCCATTCCCTTTACCATCACATCCAGCCACCATACAGGGCCACATCTCATTCATTCATCCACTCCCCTTAAAATTACACCCAACCACCACACAGGGCCACACCTCACCCATTCATCACTCCCCTTAAAATTACACCCAAACCCAAACTCTAATCGACCTATCCAACCCCATAAGGAAATAAAAGGGCATTAAACGAAAAAGAAAAAAATAAAATACATCCTCACAGCCAAGAAGAAACTCGCACATCTTCACAACCACCAGGATGATACGTATAGCCTTAAGAAAGCATACACTCAAAAAGATGTTGAGAAATGACTGCATGTTATTTCATCTACTGTTTGCTTGTGTGTGTGTGTGTGTGTGTGTGTATACTTGCCCCTAGATCTGTCCCGCCTCCTCTCGTCATCGTGGTCTCCGTGTCTCGCCTCCTCGCTGCTCTAGCAATGTCCTGGGCGTCCTCCAGCATAGTCTCCTGGTCGTGGCCACTTGTGTTTAAGGCCGCTAAACGTATGCAAGGCGATCAACGTAACCATCAAACGTTCTCTTTTCCCGAGTCTTGCGTCATGATAGATAAGACGGGTTTGTTGTTGCCTTATTCGGCTTTGAAGTTTTCGGTTATGTTAAACGTTAAACACAATTTAAAGTGTTTCAAGCTCTATTATCAAATATGCATTATTGAGGGAAGGTGTTTTATAATTCACAAGTGCTCAAGATCATGATAAATGCGTTGTCTGGATAGAAATTATTTGGATAAGTGTTACCGAAACCAACGCTCCGAGCACCCGATGCTGTGATAAGAGGGTATATTATTATCATTATTATTATTATGATGATTCAAACGACACCCCCACAACCCGCGTATTATTACAGAACGTCACCAATCTTACAGCAAAGAACACCGTGACCTTGGTACGTGCTTGTGCATCCGCCGCCCCACCCGCAAAATAGCTCGCAGAGAGAGGCTATCTATTTGAAGTATTTTGTGTCCATACAACACACTACCGTATTGCTTTCCGTCGCAAATAGAAGGGGGGTCGAGGGGGCGAAGCGCGCCCCTCCCCCCCCTTCCCCCCGTTAGAAATATAGAAACAATAAGGAAGTTTTGTCCAGGGGGAGGCCGGCAGGTACCGCCCCCCTCCCTTGTTGTGCTTTCCTTACTACCATTGTATCTTTTTAGTTTCATGGTGTTACCTACACGTGTACTAATAGTTGTATAATCACACACTGTCCTGCCTGGGGGTTGGGATGGCATGTTCCTCCCTTCTCCCTTGTTGTTTACCTGCAACAATGAACTATCAATCAATCAAAGTTGAATCTCGATCTCTCTGCGAGCTATTTTGCGGCTGCGGCGGCGTATTCACAATAGTCAGTCGTTTAGTGTTTTAAAAATAATATTTGTGACAAACAGTCAGCAGATTATTTCATAAGACACCGAAAACTACCAGAAAAAATGGGATAATATTCACGAATGCGTAGCCTCCTCTGGCGGCGTAGGTCCATGGTCCAGCCGGTGTTGCGAGAAATACCTCCTCGCAGAAATAAGTCACATATACATGAGGGGGGGGGGGTCCCATAGGAGTGCAGCCCCCCCCCCCTGGTTAGGAGGTTATGTAAAGTTCGGTTAGAGCAGTTTAAATACACTTTCGTGAATATTCCCCAAAAATAGTTTCGTCCAACAGTGTCCCACTGCCACAGGTGACGTTCTGGAAATTAACCCCGCCGGCATGGCTGCAGCAGGGCGGGGGCAGCCTCCATCATGTGCACCTGCACCCTCACCGCGGGTCGTGGGCAGCGGGGCGTCACGTAACGGGGCACACACGGCCAGCCAACTTTCACTACATTGGCCCAAAAAGTATCTACTGTCACATTTTAAAATTTAATGCCTAATAACTGCTGATTGTCCTTGGGTATTGCCTAGCTCAATCTCCTTGTATCTGCAAGTCTCTTTTGCTTCATTGGAAACTGTATGATGTCTTCGGCCCCAAACCATCTCTAAGCAACCTATATTTTCCTATTGTGCCTTCTTCATATCACTCTGTAAGGCCGGTTATCACAGCATGATACTACACAGTACTACTGCTACTATAGTCAATTTCTGTCATGGAGGTATTGAGGGTGGAGAGGCCCACAGCCCCGAGCGCGCTGTACTGGTGAGTGAAGGCAGTTTTCATCGTCTCAGCTGTCAAATCGGCCGCCATATCGTTCAAGCCGCGAGGTACGAATACGAATGTGGAGCGTGTCTAACATGGAGGGCGCTTGTCCTTAGAGTTAGAGTACCGCATCCATGGAGTACCGTAATGTTTTTATTTTCTCTTCTTACTGTTTTCCAGCACTTTAACATGCAGGCGGATGAAATTAAAATAATTTCGTAATTTATTAGTATAAATATACTGTAACACGTAAGAAAGTACTGTACATGATATCCAAGAAGCGCGGTAATGTATTCATGATCACCAAGAAATGCGGTGAGGACAATTCATCACCAATATGTGCGGTCTCCTTTACAAATACAAGTTAGAAAATTGTAAGTGGCAAGCATGTACTGCCAGTCTGCGTGGTCTGGCCGGCTGCTCATGGAAGTACATCCATTTGGCCACTCCTCTCCGGCTTGAACAATATGGCCGACTGACAGTTTAGTGGCTTCAAACCGCGAGACTTCATGCCCCCTCCCTGGTTTATGTCCACTCGCGAACGTAGATGTGGCACCTGCGCAGTTAGTTCTTAAGTGCGTGAAGATCAACTTTATATTTTCACCGATATATTTGAATGTTCATGTATACAAAAAAAAAAACCACGTCTTTTTATATGAACCGCAAAACGTGCCAATTTTCATCAACAATCTACCATACAAGCACACAAAAGAACAATTTGAATATCAAACTGTATATTCTGATATCATACTCGAACGATTCATAGCCTTTCAGATACCCATATTTCATCTCATTCAGGAACATAAAGTGACATCCAACTCGGGAAGTGTCTATACATAAGGAATTTGATTGTCGTATATCCCCAACGAAAAAAAAACAAAAAAAAAAACACAAACAACTTGCATGTAAACAGCATGGGTAGCCTAATATTCTAAATAGTCTATCATCGCATTCAACAGTTATTTACTATTTCATGTTATTTTGATTAATAATCATAATTTACATGCAGTAAATTATTAAGATATTATTTACATGCGCTTGTAGAGCCAGATGTCTTTTAATGTACCTGAAATGAGCTGTCAATCAATGAATTTGAAAAACACAGATCATTCGAGCATGATGTGACTATGTTATTTGATACAAACTTGTCTTTTCCTGTGCTTGTATGTTAGATTTTTTATGCAAATGACTGAGTTGTTTTTTGTACACAAATATTCAAATATGTTATTGAAAAATAAGCTTGAATGTCTATCACAACAGTTGATTTTGACGTATTCATGAACTAGAAATGCGCAGGTGCCACATCCATCAAAATTCCCGCTTTGTTGGTGGACAGACAGAATGAAATGGACTATACAACTAAGTGCAGGCTACCACTACTGGGGAAAAAAAAAAAAAAAAAAAAAAAAAAAAAAAATCAAAGGAAAAATAAAATGGAGTGTAACAACAGTATTATTATATTCTTCCAGTTATATGGATTATACGGATACAAATGCTGAGTTTTATTATTAACAGCACATTGAAGCAGTATGTTCCATACAGGCAAACAAGTGATTTCCTTCATCCTTACAAACCACAGGACAACTTCATAGAAAGATGAAATACACTATGGCTATCTTCAATGGACCGTTGTAGGTTACATCCATATCCGAAATTATACAAAAAACTTACTACTTGCTGACTTCCAAAAATGGGTGACAGTCTCTTGTGACTTGGCTTACTCAACTTAGTTCATAATTAGCATTCAGATAATTCCTAGTGAGAAAATCACAGATGACACTACCGTCTCCACTCATACACACTCACTCCAACATGATCACTGACCTCCATAGAGAAGCAAGCCATTTGCTCATGAATAATCACATATATACATGACACTGACGGCCAAGACCTATGGTGACGGTAGGGGGATGATCACATCAGCCTGGCTTCCTACAAAATGGTTTGTCATCGCATCAGCAATACTGAACTCAAACACAACGGTAATAACTTTAATAGTAACGCCCTGTGTACACTGAAGAGTGCAAAATAATATATTAAAAACTGGTACTTTATCTATCGTGGCTGATGTCTGTGCAAAATGGGTGGTGGTGATAACACTGGTGGTGCCGCTACTACCCGACTACTTCATCACTTCCTGCGTGCCTGGTGTTGAAGCACGGGCAGCCTGTCCCCTCCTCACCAAGCACACACACTGCAGGCTCACTAACCAGGCCAGGTTCCTTCTTCTGTTCTCATCTAGCCTGGCTTTGGTTTCTGCTGCTGGGATTCCAGGACTGCTGCAGTGTGTTGCAGATGGCATCAGCACCAGTGTGAAGGAAGGCAATGCAGCACTACACTCTGATTATTGTTTGCTTTGCACACACTTGTCTGTGGACCAGGTCACTACTACTTCTAAAAAGAGCTCAGCAGCAAGATGTCATAAACTTTTATCTAAAAAACTGGACAGAATAAAATGGCTTCAGCACAAAATAGGATGCAATAATATTCATATACCAGTACTCCCTGATGACTGGTGTTCAATAAATATTTCTATACACCTAAATATATTAGTTCCCTCACTACATCCATAAAATGTGAGCAAGAATGTGACCATATGTAGGCAAGTCCAAACAGCTGAGGTGACCATTAGGAAAATACAAGAGCCTCAACAGGCAATATCAGTTGTGACTAAAACAAATAAAAGTAAATGATGACCTCCCTTCAAACAAAAAGAGAGAATGAGGATAAACCTAAAAAAATAATAAAAAAAAAAAGGAAGATGATGATAGAAAAAGTGCCCAAGGATGGATATAAGAATAAAATAATTTATATTAATGGGAATAATAAAACAAATGAATGAAAGCTTTGGATGACAAAAAAAATTATATTCATTGTTTTCTGGGTGGTTATGAGTTTTATATTCCTGTGAACCACTAAACATAAAAACACGGGTAGTCCCCAACCCACCCTGCAACGCGAGGCTTCCTGACGAGGGGAAGGGGAAGGAAGGCTGGACGCTGCCGACACAAGCCCTGGGACACGAGATCATGGTGTAACACAAGGTCAGGAGGAAAATACTGCCACACGATGAAGGACCACCGTCATTCCACCTCCACTCCAGTCCATTTCCCTACACTCATCTGACCTTCCACTGTGCACATTTCCAAAGCCTCAGGACTAGCAAAGTAAAGAAAAAAATGGAATAATCACATGCCTGTTAAAACATCTGCTCTTTACTTCCCCAGTTACCAACTCCTTCACATTACTGACAGTTAGTAAATAGATGTTGCCGCCATACTATGCTCATCCCTGCCGCCCTCTTGGTACATGAAAACTGACTGACTATATACCACCAGCCCCCTAATCTGTGGTGGGTGACTTGTAATTCTCCCTTGTTGATGGCTCTTGGTCCACTAACCCCAAATATGGGACTACTACTGTGTGTCACCTGTGTTTCAGCTGGTGCCTCCATCTCCTTGGCACTTGAAAACAGCTCTCTGCTCTCAAGACCTGGTGTTCCACTAAGACTGGAGCATGACAGTTCCACCACCACTGCTCTGCTTCTTGATGGCAAACCTTCACTCATACTGAGAATCAATGTTGCTTGTTCAGAATTTTAAGTGACTATATTTTGTTATAATTTCTAGGTAGGTAAAATAATATTAAAGTTATATAGCTATGCCACTGGATTTCAGTTTGGTACCAACACTGGGACATCATAAAGAAAAAATATACATATAGATATATCCCGCCTCCCTTGGTCATGACTTGCTTCAACCAAGCTACATCTACACAAGTGTTGTCCCAGAATGTGTAAACATTAGTATTTCCCCAAGGCAACTAAACAGAAAAAGAGAACAAAAACATGTCACTTGGTGAACAGAAGAATGTTTCCTCGAAGCACAAGTTCCTTCACTTTTTGGTAGATGGAGTGAACGAGCAGCAAGACTCGTCATGAGTAATAATCACAGAACAAGTGTGAGTGAGCGAGTCGCCTTCAGCTTTGTGTGACCCCCAATGAGCATCCTAATATGTATTATAAATAGGGAAAATAAAACATCGATGAGTCACACAAGCAGGAAAGGACTACACTCACCACAGTTACAGGCTAGGCCTATGGGGGGGGAATATATCCCAGGGAACATGGGCTTCAATCCAAACTAAGCAATTCTTGGTGACCTCCAGCTTGTCTTAACCACCACCACCACCACCTCAGCCCTCTTCAGGTCCAGTCTGGTGATAATCGTTTTCTGTTACAGGAAACTTATTTCAGCCGAGAGCAATCACCATCTAATGAAGTATAGAACTGAGTATATCTTTATTGCACACTTTTTTTCTACATTAAGCTCAGTGTCCGTTAAGATCAAGGTGCTGAAAATAATTTCTCTATGAATCCCTTCCACACAGATGCAATATAGGTTGTCCAAAATAAAAGTCGCTTTGGCAAACCATCTTCCAGCACTCCAGATGTGTGTACAGCAAAATATATATATAAGCAGAATCACCGGACCAAGTTCCGAGGCTCGGTCACCACCCACCGTCTTCCGGGACACACGGCTCATCTCAGCACAGGCGTAACAGTACACAGACGTGCCAGATGGGGTCACAACAAATTTTTACACAACACAGATGTAAGCATGAGGCTGGATTTCACGTCTTGAGAGGCAAGTACTTGACTACACTGGAGATGCAGTGCTTCCGGTGGTGATGAGGTAATGGTCAAGTGATCAGTGCTTGTGGGGGTTGGTCTGGTGCCCTCCCCCTGGTGGCGGCGCCTGAGGGTTGAGGATGCTCTCATTGGACTGCGACTGTGAGGCTGGCAGCAGCACTGCGATGGCTTCTCTCTCCGGTGAGCACTGCACCACCGCCAGTCACTTGCCACGCCCAGCCTTCTTCTTCTTTCTTTTGAAGAAGCAGCAACACCTGCAAATAAAATGGGTGTCTTTACTACTGAAGAACAGAAGAAACAGCAGTGTGAATTGTGTGTGTGTGTGTGTGTGTGTGTGTGTGTGTGTGTGTGTGTGTGTGTATTTACCTAGTTGTATTTACCTAGTTGTAGTTTTACAGGGCCTGGGCTTTACGCTTGTGTGGTCCCATCTCTGTATCTGCATTTATCCAACTTTTATTTAAAGCTTTGCACACTCCTCGCCAATACTGTGTGTGTGTGTGTGTGTGTGTGTGTATTTACCTAGTTGTATTTATTTAGTTGTAGTTTTACAGGGCCTGGGTTTACAGTCATGTGGTACCATCTCCATATCTGTATTTGTCCAGCTTTTCCTTAATGTTATGCACACTCTTCACCGATACTACATCCTCTATATTTCTTTGCGGGAAGCTATATTTTTTTATATCTCTCAAGCATCTTCCTTTTCTCAATTTTTTGCTGTGTCCTCGTGTGTTGCTGGTATTTCTTACTTCTCTTAGTAGTAACTCCTCATTATCTACTTCTTCCATTTTATTCCAAAATTTATACATTTGTATTAGGTCTGCCCTTTCTCTTCTTTGTTCCAATGTTGGCAGGTCCATTTCCTTTAACCTTTCTTCATATGACAATCCCTCCAGTTCTGGAACCATCTTCGTTGCCATCCTTTGTATTCTTTCTAGGCAAGAATTGGTTCACCAATAGAGTGGTGGACGAATGGAACAGGCTTGGGGGCCATGTTGTAGGTGCCAATACCGTAGATACATTCAAGAAGAGGTAAGATAAAGCCATGGATGGTGAAGTAAGGTGGGGCTGAGTGTACAGGAGCTGCCTTGTATAGGCCAACCGGTCTCTTGCAGACTCCTTACGTTCTTATGTTCTTATGTAGTGGAATCCTATTCCTATATTTCTTACCATTCTATACCTATCATATTCTATATGTATGTGTGTGTGTGTGTGTGTGTGTGTGTGTGTGTGTGTGTGTGCATAAGTGTGTGTGTGTGTGTGTGTGTGTGTGTGTGTGTGTGTGTGTGTGCATAAGTGTGTGTGTGTGTGTGTGTGTGCATAAGTGTGTGTGTGTGTGTGTGTGTGTGTGTGTGTGTGTGTGTGTGTGTGTGTGTGTCATTTACTATGGTCTGATCATGTGCTTAACCCTCTCGCGCACTGTAAGTTTCCAATACGTTTCTGTTCCACTCAAGAAAACAAGAAAACTGTTTTTTTCTATATAATCTACAGAGTTTACGCTCCTCGTCTATGCTCCTTAGAAAGGTTGCCTTATGTTACCATTAAGAAACTATCCCGACAAATGACGCTCCCAAATTTGACCTTTTACCCTTGATGACGCGAAACGCGTCATCGTACGCGAGAGGGTTAACTTGTGATCAACAACCAGTACAGTCCCTGAATGAGCTTGGATCTCAGGTGACGGATTTTTGGGTGTGGCTGGAACCTCACATCACACCCACGCACACACCTGGGAAGCAGGACACAAGCCCTAACTGACACCCATTCACTGCTGGATGAACAGAGGGCACAGATCAAAGAAGACTAAGCATCCATCTTTGTTCCATCCTGGAATCAAATCTTAGAACCTCTCGGTTGTGCGCCGAGCATGATAAATACACACATTTAGCTACTTGTATATACAAATTGTATTTTGAGGTATTGGGGTCATGCTTACATTGTCTGGTGTATCATAATGCACTATGTTGTAAGTGTGCCAATCAATGTTTTAAAACCTATTGGTAAGAATGTGAAATACAGAACAAAGGGAGCACACAGCCTTACTTTGTTTCATCTGAGGTGTCTCCCTCCTGGTGTACTGTGATGGGGGTGTTGGAGTGACCAGCCAGAGGATCATCGGGCCCAAGCTCCCCGTTTGTAGAACTCACAACCTGCAGAACAGAACACAATTGGTATCCTGTGTCCCTGTGCATCCTGACCTCATCAATACAATAACTCAGAGCTTCAAGTGGATTGTTAGAAGGATTAGATTCTGTAACACTCACATTTAATGCATGATTATTGCCATTATTATTATTATTATTATTATTAAGATGCTGTGAATCTAGATTTACCATGATAAGCAAGAGAGAAGGTTTGCTGGATGAGCTCAGTGGCACTAACTCAAGACAGAATGAACTCAAATATTAAATTAATTTTAAAGAAACAGATCTTACTTCATACATTTACTGCTTTTATCATTAGCTCCTGTTTTTTAATCTATATATTCCATAGAAAATATAATGGATTCAAGGAAGCTACATTGATCTCTTAAATAATGACTTTGATTCTGCAGCATTTGATGACATGTAATATTTACTGCTCTCATCATTATCTTCTGCCTATTCATTTAGTAAAATAAGGATTCAGGAAGGTTACATTTAACATTCAAAGGAAGCCAAAGGCAACATTGCGCAGTGCAGTGTAGCGGACATTCACTCCCTAGCTAGTGAAGGATGTGCAGCAAGAAGAAACAGTCATGCAGGAAAAACTGTATCCTACTTTTCAGGTTCCTAAACTCCTCAATACTCTAGCAAATAATTTCCTACATTTATTCTTAAAGACTATCACAACTTTTGTTACTTATGTGCAAAACTTATATGCAGTCTGTCTTGAAAGCTTTAACCTATATTTAAATTGGATCGCTGTTTTGGGGTTCAGAATTAGATGCCCTTCCTGGCATCACGCAATGGCACTGGAGTGTGAGCAGCCTTGCCATGACTCTTTGCTTCCAAGGGCTCTGACCCACTAGACCACCATACCCCTTTATGTACAGTAATAGAGAAAAAAATTGTACATCTTGGTGTTAACATGTGCCCTGACAGCCCCTCTCTGCTTGTCAATTCAATATACTTCCCCATCAATCTACCACTCATTCTCCTCGTCCTTTCCAAACCTTCCCTTCCCCTCTTCTCCTACTCCATGGGACTTCCTGTGCAGAAACAGGCAAGTGAGTTGCAATGCAGATCAATGTTCTTGTCCACAACTGTACTCATTTTTAGCTTCTTTCAGTTAATTTCCTTATAAACTAACTGTGACTATCAATGGCTTCCAAAACTTTGTAATCTTTCATTTCCTTTCTGACCCTAACTTCAACTCCTTCTTTACCAGATGTGTGTTTTGTGACACGTGCGTGTCAGAGCTTGATGTGCCCACGAGGCACCAGGTGCGCTCATTACTCATTACCAAGGTACAGACATACCGAGGCCAATAATGACTGGAGTGAGGACGAACTAAGTCAGGTCAAAACAAATATAGTTTTCAAGTAAACATATAAAACATGAAAGCTCTAAAGGTACACAAAATCTAGTACAATGATACTATTTTACTGTACAATGTGACAGTGGCAATCTGAACAACTGAAGCATTCAGTAGACAAAACAAATACTACAACTTTCCAAATGACTGAAAACATGAGAGCTCTATGGCTAAGTGAGAGTTTGTAGAACAGTTTTTTCTCTGTACAAGTGACAGAGGTAACAATAAAAGCATTATGTGACAAGTGCATGTGAGTGGTTGCAGCGCCAGTGTGTTAGCCATGCAAGCAACGGGGCCAGGATGAGAGGCACCAGAAGAAGATAAGCACAACAGCTGACTGGAGAGCAGGCAATATTTCCCTTCCATCTTGTCCGACACCTTGTATCGCCCACCAAACTGACAGGCCATAGTTTTAAGAATTTAAAAAATAGAGGAGGATGAGGGTGCAAAGATGCAGCCTAATATTCTCTATGGCAGACCAATTTCTCAAGTGCAGAGAATATGAGGTGGAAAAAGAGAAGATACAAAGACAGATGCAGCTGACCAATTTCTCAGGAGAACAGAGAATTGAAAGGAGGATACAGACATGAGCTCTCCATTCATCCACTTCCTTGTGAGTAAATGGAAGAATTAAATAATATGCTACACGTCTGGGAAAAATGGAGACATCTATCATTGAAGCCTCCCCTCTTCTTATCTCCTTGTGTGTTAAAGTTTCCAACTCCTGCACACATAACAAACAGGCCCTGGTATGCTGTAGCCCATGACTGAGGCAACAGAGGTTATCTCCACCCAAGCGTTGGATGCCCCCACCACCAGCTACCCATGGGTTACCTGTTATGCAGCACCAAAAGGTCGCCCACCTCACAAGAGGAACCCCAGCGAGTGATGATGTTTTCTGTGAGACAAACACCCTCGAGGACACCTTTATAGCAGGCAATACCACAGAAGACAACCACTTAACAGAATAACTACATACTGAGAGCCTTCACCAGAGGGTCTTCCATACAAAAACAAAGGAAGGCAGGCAGTCATTCTCCATGTACAAAGGCTCATGGCCCCAGGGAAGGAAGGAAGGAAGGGGGTCACTGGGGGGTACCTGTTGCCCATCGTGCAACGGCTATGGGGTTAAGAGAGCAGTGGCAGTGGTAAAGGAGGGTCGGGATATAAGGCTTTTCCGAGTGTAACAGCTACAAAAAGTGTTGGACCTTATTTTCTTTTCTAGCGGCAACCAAAATTATATTTTTTTCCCTCAATTAGACAGCAGCTGCAAAAATTATCACTTTTTGTACAAACTACCAAAATCTGTCCGTATCTCTTTTTTCTTACATGGTAGCTACTAAAATTGTGGCATAGCTTTTCTTCTTACATAGTAGCTACCAAAATAGTCATCTTTTTTCTTATACAGCAACTGCCAAAACTTTCAAAACTTTAAAATACATGATAAAATATGCTATTATAACACAAACTATCAAAATACACTATATGCATTAAGAAATCTGATCACCTGTAAGGGAAACTGGGCAGGAAATGTTGTAAAACGTAATGAGGACAAAACTCTGTTATTTGGTCACTGGCAGCACAGCGCCTGCTCACCCACCTACTCAAGTTGATACGTGCAAATGTGTTTATAACTAACCACACTCATTCCATATACCCAGGCATGAAGAAAAAATGCAGTAAGACTCACAATCTGTCTCAATGACTGTTCTCTATTAATGAACACAAATCAATCAGGGTGATAATAACTTATTAATAAGGCTGGGTGCGAGTTGAGCAGCCTGGGAAAATTAGCAGTGAATTGAGCAGAAAATACACTTACAATTCTGCATGACAAGTTCGATGTTATTAAGTTGCTAGTGACCACAAGTGAGGCAAAGAAATGAAATGCTTAAGCAAAAATCCACTTGATGTTCTGACTGACTTACGAATCTGATATAAAAAATTGCACGTGACATGACAGGTGAGGCGAAGGAAGGGAATGCTTAGTGAGGGTGGCAGTGCTGTGTGGCTGCCAAATGTGTTCTTGGGAGTGTGTCAGCAGGTGAGTCTGGTGTTTCAAAGTTTCAAAGAGGCAAAATCATCAAGTTTAGTTTCATTGCCTTTATGAGAGGGACTGTGAGGTGTGGCTGGCAGTGTGGCGGCAGCTGCCAGCTTGGGTGTTCCCAGGGTGGAGTCTGCCGCAGGGCCTTGTGCTGTTCCCGGGATGCCATCACCTGCTGAATCTGGTGTTGTCCCAAGGTCTCGTTAAGGCAAGTCTGTCCATTTCTCTTGCCTTGGTTTGTGTGTCAGTTTAAAACATCTTTGTGATGTCAATTGTTCGCTTTCATTAGCCTCTGAGAAACTATCTGACTAACCAGGAACCTACTAAACAAAGTGATGCCAAGTAATTGCATAAACCTTGATTTTCACAGCACCACCTTTATAGGACGTGGGATGCCCAATAATCAAGGTTTTATACACGGCAAAACTCACTGGTATCTTTCTTGCCATATATCCCGACCCTGCTGTTTAATAATGTAGTTCAGTGCAAGGGAAATAGAAGCCAGCAGAAAAGATTTCTGAGAACAGCATTTTGTTAAGCGATGTAATCCATGTTCATTAGTTACAGTTTTTAGTAACAGCAAGAAGCCTCATTAATATGTAACATGAAAGAGGTGAGATCTGAGGGAGTTTAGCTTGGAAGCCATGAAGAAATGTGACCCCATCCTTGACAGGGAGGGAAAGACAAGGTTGGTTGGTTCATGCTTTAGGGCTACAGAACCCCAGCTGCTGCTGCTGCAGGGAGAAGGCACCCACCTACCCACCCACCCACTGGAGGATGGCTATCACCAACAGGGGAAAAATTTTCTGAGGAGAGTCAGAAAACCTTGACCTTGTGGCTATGGCAGCCTTGAAGGACCACTGCGTGGGTGGGCAGCAGAAAGCACAGGGTGTGCAGGCCAACCCTGAGGAAAGGGATTACCTGGACGGAGCCGTGGCGGTCTGCAGGGGTGAGGTTGCCGCCTAACATGTTGCTTGGCTGCTTGGGGGTTTCGGGCCAGGCTGCCGTACCCTTGGTGCCGCCCTGTAATGTTGGCCCCACAGCCTCGTGAGAACCATGCCTGCACACCACCATCACTACCACCACCAACAACAACAACAATAACAACACCAACACCAACTCTAGCTCCACACACTGCCTGACACACCAACACAGACCTCTCATGCTGCCCTGACCGCTGGCTGGACGACTGCACTGCCCCTCACAACACAGCACCAGACTAGTCCTAAGCTCTTAAGGAGCTCCCTGCTGGCCTTAGTTAATAGATGAGCTACTATCTGGCAAGCAGCCTCCTAGCCCTGGGGACAGGTGGCTGCCGGTACATGACTGGCACAATGCAGAGGGCAGCAGTAGTCCACTCTACTTTACTCATGTTAGCTCTTGGTTAGTCTAGCCCTAAAAAGCTCAACTCCACAAGTGTTGATGAGAAAGTAATTTCTCTCTTATTGTTTTCTAACAAACTAAAAGAGCAAAGCAAAAGGAACAGAGAACAATTCAGGAGTGAGACACTTTCCAAGACCATCCTGTGAGGCCACTATGACATACACAAAGAATACTGCACCATGATACATTGCCACCTACTGACTCTCTCCTGTTACCTGCATCAGATGCAAATCCTCACGATCAGATTTTTCCTGGCAATATCACAGATTAAAGAGAAAATGAAAGAAATCTAAGTGGTGATTATCTTGATTATCCTGTCACACAAGTTCTACCAATAAACAAAAATATCTTATGTAAGACAGCCTTGGAAAACCTGTAAAAATTATCTTTACTTTCCCTCCATTCTCAGCCCCATAAGTCTACACTATGATGCTGAGCTGCTGGACAGAAATTAAACATTAACAAAAATAAATAAATAAGAGGAGAGCTCTATGGTTAAGTTGAGAGTCTTGTAATAAGCTGGCCAGCCCCATCACAGTGCTCAGTAACCCTTGACACAACACACTGTTCTAAACACACACACTGTGCACGATGGGCCAAGATAAGAGGCACGTCTACTCTTCACAAAACTTTTTTTGCTGTGAAGACACCTTGTTCTGACACTACCTCAAGCTTTGGAATGAGCTACTGCCATGTACTGTCAGGCATTGGATGATGTCAAATCAGTCTTGGGCACAATAACTATGTACTAGATCTAATAACAGACAACTATATAAAAATTGTCACAACCCACAATTCAGCTTAGAGAAAACAAGTGTCGAGGAGTGAGTAATACTGTTGCAATGTGAGGTAGAGAGGCGGTACATTTGGGTGAGTGATGTGAATGAGTGCAGGGAAGCCACACATTGTGCTGTGTTGTCATTCCAAGTCACTAGTTAGGCGACCAGCCCTCACACTCCTCCACAGTCTTTCACAGTGCACAGCATTGCAACTCTAATAATTTTTCACAAGGTTGATTTTATGTAGATACTCAATGTTTGGATGACTGTACAACAATATGCAGGTAATTCTCTTTGTAGTAACATGTATCAAGAGATCTTTATACAGAAGGTCTGAGAAATTTTGTATGTTGTAATTCCAACAGACAACACTATGCTGGATAAAGTGCCCAGGTAGTAGTAGTAGTAGTAGTAGTGGTAGTATTTGTTGCACTGTAGCTCAAGCCATGAGGAGGCAGTGTCGGAACATACATGATTTCTGACCGGGGGAGGCCGAGGGGCTGCATCGTCCATCTGCTGTGTCGGGGTCCAGGGCAGCAGGATCTGCTGTGGTGCCCCCGTGGTGTCCCCACCCGGCCCTTCAGCAGCCCCATTCTCTGGCCCCCTACCACCACCATTCCTCACTAAGCCTGTCAACTGGAGGGAAAGTGTTAACCTACAGATAGGCCACAGGAAGCCTACATGCACTGCCTACCAGCCCCCCTTGGAGTGGCCCTGATGGAGTCCCGTCCCCACACTGTCTGGCACCTGCATGGGAGGGGAGGGAGGAGGAGGCGGGGGTTACCTTGTTGGCTGTGGGATGCCTCTCACGGTTCTCTCTGCTCGGGGACACAATGACTTCAGTTCCTGTCTGCGTTGACCCAACGGGTGTTGACTGTAAAGCCAAACCCAGTTTAACATCAAAGCAAACTTTTGAAGGAACTAAAGTCAACTTTAAGGCAAAAGACTAAGTTCCTGAATGTTAGCACTATATGAAAAAAAATTGAACAAATTTAAAGTTCTATAAATTTCATATATTTTCTGATATATCTGGATATATAAATATATTTGTCTGAGTTACAAGCTACTTTACAAAAATATAACTTGCAGACTGCTATGTAATTGGAAAATGTTTCTGGGAACAAGAATTATAAGCATCAAGAAGTACAGCTTATAGGTCAATGCAGCTTCCAAACACGAGGAAACTATAACACTATAGGGCTGAGCTGTGGCACTTTTGTTCTGGCAGATCCTCTTCAGAGAAATTTCATATAAGTAAGGAAGTCAGTAAAGTAAATACTGATCTACAGGTAGCAAACATTGTAGCTACTCAACATTCTCTGACTGGCCAGTCACTCAGGCTGGCAGACAAACCTTATCTGATCTAGTTTTCACTCTATCAGACGGAGCAGCAATTCTCAGCTGCCTCATGTTTGATAAATAGTCTGCCGGCTGCACGCATGAAGAAAAATTGTGTTAAGTATATTATATTCTCTAAACATCGCTTAGGTATGTGGTGGGCACAACAAGGAGAGTACTAGTGTCAAAGAGAACACATTTCAACACACACTAGTGACATGTATTCCTCATGGCAGGTTTAGCTAAGTACTGGTCAAAAAGAGACAAAGAAAATATTAGTTGAGAAAAAGTAATACCAGAGTAACTTTCCACTCACACAGATTAGCTGTACTATATAGTTTCATCCTCCTTTTTTTAACAAAACTTTTACAAATTTGCCTTTTTACAAAACTTTACTCCAAAATGTATGATCTCTTTCATGGGTGAAGAAATTCAAAGCTCACAAAAGTATTGACTGAGATTTTAAATAAATGAGAAGTGTAAATGTAAATGTCAGGCCAACACGGACCAACAAAATTGTGAACAGCCAAGAAACACATGTGACTGAAGTAAGGACTAAGCAGTGTGTCCCCTCCCCGCCCCTGCCCCACGCTGCTCACCATGGTCTTGCCGGTCCAGTCAAACTCCCCGTCGTCCACGTAGCCTTTTCGCTCAAACAGGTCCTGGAACAGCTTTCGGAGGTAATCATAGTCTGGCGTCTCAAAGAAGTCCAGCCGCCGCACGTATCGCAGGTACGTCGCCATCTCCTCTGTCATGAGGGGGAGAGAATGAATGCATGAGTTGAGAAACACATACATTATAAGACCTGACATACACTGATATAACATAATGTTGTAGACATGTTTTTAGATTGTGGGCTAAGAGACAGACAAGATGAGAAGTTCAGCGATGGGAATCGGTGCGAGGAAGGAGAGGATCTACCATGGTGACTCTAATGTTTCATGCTTGTATGGCTGTCTGCTACTGCTCCTGTTTCTCTTATGTTCTATTTCCCATTAGTTTTCTTCTTCCACTTTCTAAGTTGCCTAGCTAACTGTACCTCTAGTAATACAAGCACAATACACCCTATGTAGTTTAATGATTGTACATTTTCCAACATGACGGCATCCAGTGCCCTGCTGCTGCTCTGTCCCATGCCCTCTGAGAGCCTCACCTGGGTAGTTCTCACAGAGAACCTCGATGGGAGTGGCCCTCTTGGTGTCTCCAATCTTCTGGTAGCGCTCCTTGAGGGTGTCGGCCTTGAGGCCCTGCCAGGGCAGCGAGCCACGGAGGAAGTACATGAACATGTGGCCCAGGGCTTCCAGGTCATCTCGTCGGGACTGCTCCTTGCCCATGTGTGTGTTGATGGACATGTAGCGCGCCGTCCCCGTCAGGGACTTGTGCTCCCGATACGGGATGTGCTTGTTGGTGGTGGGGTCAATGTACTCCTTCGCTAGACCAAAATCTGCAGGGAGAATCGTCATACCACTGACTCATCATGCATCAGACTTCTACAGGAATGGGAAGAGTAACTCAAGGAGCAAAAATCCATCTTTGTGAAGAAAATTTGGATCATAATACAAAAGGTCCCTAGAAGGGGCTGTGAGGTGCAATCTGGCCATCCCCTGTGTGGCCCTGTGACACAAACACACAACTATAA
>NC_066537.1:15500444-15510444 GCF_024679095.1 Eriocheir sinensis
CTATTCCTCATTATTTTCACTTTCCCATCTTGATTTTGTCCTTTTTTCCTCCTATCTAATTTTCCTTCTTTTTCTTCATTCTCATTTTCCTTCTTTATCGTTTTCTATTCAAAGTTTTCTTCTGACTCTCCTCTTCTACTTATTTTTCTTCTTCTTTCTCTCCTATTTTTCTATTTGCTTTACCTTTTTCTTCTTTTTCTTCTTCCTATGATCTACTTCATCTCCTCCTCCTCCTCCTCCTCTTCTCCCTCGCCTCTAAGATAACGCAGAGGGCCGTCAAGCCAGGTTAGTCCCCCATAAAATGTAAGTAAAAATTTAATGAACGGCTGAGACGATCCTGGGAAGAAAATAGACGCGTAGGGAAAAGAAAACGGAAATAAAGAAGAAAATGGGAGGAGGAGGAGGAGTGAAAGGGAAAATGGAGTGGTGTTTGGGTGAGTATGTTTGTTAGTAAATAAAGGATCCTGGGAAGATGATGTAGAGGAGTAGGGAAAAGAAAAAAGGGAATAGAAGGAAAATGAAGGTGGGGAGGAGGAAAAGGAGAATGATGCCATGTTCGTGACTTTGTGCGTTTGTTGACTAATAGGAAAAAACAACAAAGAATGAATCAAAAGAAGAAATAAAGAAGGAAATATAAGATCGTATAGATGCACAGGTAGACTGATGTATAGATGTAGGGATAAAAGGATAGGTAGATAGATACATACAAATAGATAAAGCAAGGAAGGGAATCAAAGGAAAACACAGACCTGATTGACTGACGACTGACTGAGAGTGTGTGAATACTAAACTGATTGATCAACTGACTCACTAAACAATTAACTGACTGACTGATTCGCTCACCCAACCATAACTGACCAAATGACTGACTGACTGATGACTGACTGAGTGAGTGTGTGAATACTAAACTGATTGATCAACTGACTCACTAAACAATTAACTGACTGACTGATTCGCTCACCCAACCATAACTGACCAAATGACTGACTAACTGATTGACTGACGACTGACTGAGTGTCTGTGAATACTAAACAGGCTGATGAACTGACTCGCTAAACATAAAAAAAGGAAAATAAAGAAAAAAAGATATACTGAAAAGGAAATTACCAAAATGCGAAAGGGGAAAACAAAGAGAAGAAATACAGAGAGAGAAAATACAAAGGCGAGAGAGGAAGTAAAAGGAAAAGAGAAAAGATAAATAGAAAGAAGGAAAATACTAAATGTGAAAGGGGGAGAGAAAAGAAAATAAAGACAAAGATAAATAGAAAAGGAAAATACTAAAGTGAAAGAGAAAATACATGAAAGAAAAGAAAAAATAGGAAAATGAAGAATGGATATATTGAGAAGGAAATGACGAAAAAAGCGAAAGGGGAAGAAAAAAGGAAAACAAGAAGAGATACAGAAAGAAGGAAAATACAAGAAGCAAAAAGGGAAGAAAAGGGAAAAGATAAAAGATAAATAGAAAGAAGAAAAATATTATAGTGAAAGAGAAAAAGGAAAATAAAGAAAAAAGAAGTTGGAAAAGAAATTACAAAAAGCGAAAGGGGAAGAGGAAAAGATAGAAAAAAAAGAAGAGAATGAATGAAAAAACGAAAATCTGAGCAACCAACACACACACACACACACACACACACACACACACACACACACACACACACACACACACACACACACACACAGGTAACTCAATTAGCCTCACCTACCTGTCAACAAAGGTGTGCGTGCAGGTTACGAAGGATAATTACTGTGGAATGCTTGCTGTCCAGGTGTGTGTGTGTGTGTGTGTGTGTTTTGGTTACTGATTTTTTTTCTTTCGTTCTTTTTCTTCCTCTTCGTTTTTTTGTATTTTCCTTCTTTCTATCTTTTTTCTTTATTTTCTTCCCCATTCACTTTGCATTTTCTTCATGTTTATCTTTATTCTTTTTCTTTTTCTCCCCTTTTCGCTTTTTTGCATTTTCTTCTATTCACCATTTTCTTTATTTTCCTTATTCTAACCCTTTCCCTTTTCCATATTTTTCTTCTTTCTATTTGTTTGTTTTTTTCCTATTCTTCCCCTTTCTCTTTTTGTATTTTCCTTCTTTCGACTTTTTTTTCCTTTCTCTCCTCCTTTCGTTTTCGTTATATTTTCATTCTTCCTATTTTTTTTCCTTTCTTCCTTTTATTTATCTTTGTCTACAAATTCAAGGTTTTATTATTTCTCTATTCTTCATGTTTGTCAAGTTTATTCATCTTTACTTCCATCATTTATTCTTCTATTCCCTCATTATTTATCCTCCTATTCATTTGCTCCGTCTTCATAATCCATTTTCTTCATTATTTACTATTGAAATTTATCTGTTTCCGAGGTGCCAAGTTTCACCTTCAGCTGGGTAATAAATTGTGGAGAGAAAGGAATGAAAGAGAAAGACTGACTGACTGACTGATTAACTGACCTGACTGACTGACTGACTAACTGATCTGACTGACTGACTAACTGACTGACCGACTAATTTACCTGACTGACTGACTGACTTACTGACCTGACTGACTGAATGAGTAACTGAAAAACTGACTTACTGACCTGACTGATTGACTGACTGACTGACTAACCGCCCTGACTGATTGACTGACTAACTGACCTAACTGACTAATTTACCTGACTGACTGACTAACTGACCTGACCTGACTGACTGACCTGACTGAAAGACTGACTGACTGACTGACTAACTAGCTAGCTGACCTGACTGAAAGACTGACTGACTAACTGACCTGACTGAAAGACTGACTGACTAACTGACCTGACTGACTGACTGACGAGACTGACTGACTAACTGACCTGACTGACTGACTGAGTGACCGTGTGAATACTAAACTGAGTGATCAACTGACTCACTAAACAATCAACTGACCGACTGATTCGCTCATCCAAAAATAACTGACCAAATGACTGACTGACTGACTAATTGACTGACGACTAACTGAGTGATTGTGTGAATACTAAACTGACTGATCAACTGACTCACTGAAGAACAAACTGACCAACTGATTCGCATATCAAACCATAACTGACCAAATGACTGATTGACTACAAAACTATCATTTTTTTTTATTTACTTCATTTTTTTCAAGTCTTCAATTTCTGACTGTATTCTATTTCTGACTTGATCGAATGACTTACTTGACTGACTGACTGACAGATTTAAGGACCAATTGACTGACTAACTGACAGATTTAAGGACTGACTGACTAACTGACAAACTTAAGGAATGACTGACTGACAAACTTAAGGACTGACTGACTGACAAACTTAAGGACTGACTGACTGACAAACTTATGGGCTCAGCTGACTGACTGACTTAAGTGGGTCCATGAAAAATCTATTGACCCACAAATTTAATCACCAACAGCCAATTAACTAAGCCTCTAATTACCTAACCACCTGCCTCTCTCTGCCAAGGAAGCATGACTCAGAAGCAACAGAAGTAACAAATAATAATAATAATAATAATAATAACAAAAATAATAATAATAATAATAATAATAGTAATAATAATTAAATAGATGAGATTTTGTTGTTGCTATATTTCTTTCCTTTATCTCCACCTCCTCCTCCTCCTCCTCCTCCTCCTCTCTGACCACCTGGTTAACCTTGACTCTGACACACTTTGAGCTACCATGCCCTTGAGGAGGAGGAGGAGGAGGAGATGGGAAAAAAATATTAAGAGTGGGTGGAGAAGAAAGAAGGAACATTTAACTATAAAATCTCTCTCTCTCTCTCTCTCTCTCTCTCTCTCTCTCTCTCTCTCTCTCTGACACACACACACACACACGAAAGCAAACGTGAGCAAAGAGTAATATCGTCGTGGAGAGAAATATGAAGAGGAGGAGAAGGAAGAGGAGGAGGAGGAGGAGGAGGAGGAGGTTGTTTGCAGAATCACAGGAAATGACTTAGTTTTCTCTTTCTTATAATTTCTCTCTTTCTTATAATTTATTTATTTCTTAGAATCTCTCTCTCTCTCTCTCTCTAAGTTGAGGTAAATGAATATACGCAGTAACCCCCCTCTCTCTCTCTCTCTCTCTCTCTCTCCGAAAAAAAAAGGAAAAGTAAACACACCAACCAACCAAAACACACACACACACACACACACACACACACACACACACACACACACACACACACACACACACACACACCACAGATCAGCCAATCAACCCTGACACACATACGCACACGGGAAAATATTACACACACACACACACACACACACACACACACACACACTCGCACACACACTCTTATATATCAACACGAACTGATTAACAAACAGATATCGAACCAGCTTGAGAGAGAGAGAGAGAGAGAGAGAGAGAGAGAGAGAGAGAGAGAGAGAGAGAGAGAGAGAGAGAGAGAGAGAGAGAGAGAGAGAGAGAGAGAGAGAGAGAGAGAGAGTTCGAACTTTCATAACTCCCTCCAAAGGTCAAGGATGAGGAGGAAGGAAGAAAGGGGGAATGGAGGGAAGGAATCAGGAGGAGGAGGAGGAGGAGACAGAAGAAAGAAAAGGAGAGAAGGAAGGAAGAAAGAAACGAGAGGAGGATGTGGGTTTTACGACAACAGGAGGAGGAGGAGGAGGAGGAGGAGGAGGAGGAAGAGGAGGAGGTCAATAATGAAGGGATAACACCACTGGGTCACGATGCTGGTCAAGGGAAGTGAGGGGAAAGGAAGTGAGGGGAAGGGAAGGGAAAGGAGGGGAACAGAAAGGGATATCGGAAGGGAAGAGAAGGAAAAGAATGAGAAGGGAAGGAATAGAAGCGAAGAGAAGGGAAGGAATGTAAGGAAAAAAGTACGAGAAGGAAGGGAAGGGAAGGGGAAGGAATGAAAGGAAACGACAAGGGGAAGGAAGAAGGGAGGGGGGGATAAGGGAAATAAGATATGGAAGGGAACGAGAAGGCAGAGGAGGGATAGGAAGAGGGGGGGGGGAGAAGAGAGGGGAAGCAAAGAAGAAGGGAGGGGAAGGAAGGAGAGAAGAGAAGAAGAAAGAGGAAGGGAAGAGGAGAGAGGGGGAAGAAGAGAGGGGAAGCGAGAAGAGAAGAAAGAGGACGGGAAGAGAATGGGGAGGCGAGGAGAGAGGAAGAGAAGACGGAGAGGAGATAAAGGAAAGTGAAAGGGAGGGAAAACAGGAAAGATAAGGAAGGGGAGATAAGTGAAATGAAGTTACGAAGAGGAAATAAAGGGAAAGTTAGGGATGGGAAGGGAAGTTAAGGGAGGGGAAAGAAAATTAAGAAAGGAAGGGAAGAAGAGGGAACGCAAAGGAAGAAAAGAGAGGAAGGAGAAACAAAAGGGAAAGGAAGGGAGAGAAAGAGAAGGACGGAATTGAAGAGAGAGGAGGGAAGGACGAGAATGGAAGAAAAGGAAGGGAAAGAAAGGGAAGGGAAGAGAAGGAAAAGAAAAGGATGTGGAGTAAAGGAGAGAGAGAGAGAGAGAGAGAGAGAGAGAGAGAGAGAGAGAGAGAGAGAGATGACCTTGACTAGAAAAAAATAGGAGCGTTAACTATCTTCTTTCTTTTCTAACTCCTCCTCCTCCTCCTCCTCCTCCTCCTCCTCTTCCTTCTCCTCCTCATCATCATCATTCTTTCTTCTCCCTCTCATATCCTTCTCTATCCCATATTTTTCCTCCTCCTTCTTCTCCTCCTCATCATCATCATCATTCTTTCTTCTCCCTCTCATATCCTTCTCTATCCCCTATTTTTCCTCCTCCTCCTTCTCCTCCTCATCATCATCATCATTCTTTCTTCTCCCTCTCATATCCTTCTCTATCCCCTATTTTCCCTCCTCCTTCTTCTCCTCCTCCTCATCATCATCATTCTTTCTTCTCCCTCTCATATCCTTCTCTATCCCATATTTTCCCTCCTCCTTCTTCTCCTTCTCCTCCTCCTCATCATCATTCTTCTCCCTCTCATATCCTTCTCTATCCCATATTTTCCCTCCTCCTCCTCCTCTTTCTTCCTTTTCCCTTACGTATCCTTCTCTATCCCATATTTTCCCTCCTCCTTCTCCTCCTCCTCCTCCTTCTTTTCTCTTTCTTTGTACACCAATATTTCTAGTCCTCCTCCTCCTCCTCCTCCTCCTCCTTAAAGCTGGACCGGAAACACGTGCAAAGACTGACCCCGAGCTAGGAGGAGGAGGAGGAGGAGGAGGAGGAGGAGGAAAGGGAGAGAGGGTGAAGAAATAGAACTGTGCGTGTGTGGAGAGAAAGTTGAGCAAGAATGGAGGGAGGGAGAAAAGGGAGGGGAGGGAGAGGGGGAGAGAAGGGAAGGGGAGGGGGAGAGGAACAAGGGAAAGGGATGGAAATGGAAGGAGACAAAGAAGGGAGGAGGAGAGGGATGGAGGGAAGGATGAAGAGAAAGGAGAGGATGAAAGGGAAGGGAAGGAGGGAAAGAAGGGAAGGGAGAAAAAGGAAGGAGAAGGGAAGAAAGGGAAGGGAAAAGAAGGAAAGGGGAGGGAAAGGAATGTAAAGAAAAAGGGCGAAATGGGAGAGGAAGGAAAGGAAGGGAAGGGAAGGGAAGGAAAGGGAAAGGAAGGAAAGGGAAGGGAAAGGAAGGAAAGGGGAGGGAAAGGAATGTAAAGAAAAAGGGCGAAAAGGGAGAGGAAGGAAAGGAAGGGAATGAAGGGAAGGGAAGGGAATGAAAGGAAGGGAAGGGAATGAAAGGAAGGGAAGGGAATGAAAGGAAGGGGAGGAAAAAAAATGTGAAAAAAAGGCCGAAAAGGGAGAGGATGGAAAGGGAAGGGAAGAGAAAGAAGGGGAGGAAAAGGGAAAAAATGTAAGGAAACGACAAGGAGGAGGAAGAAGAAAAGGGGAAATAAAGGAAGGGAACGAGGAGGCTGAGGAGGGGATGGGAAAAGAAGAGGGAGGAGAGAAAAAGGAAAGAAGATGAAAGGATGGGAAGAGACATGGGAAGGAGGAGAGAGAGAGGGGGCGAAGTGAGTGGATGAAAGAGAAGGAAGGAAGGAAGGAGATGGGAGAGGAGAGAGATGGGAGGAGGGAGAGGAAAGAAAGGGAGGAAAAAAACTATATATACAAGAGGAAAAACGAAGCAGAGAGGCAGGAGAGAGGAGGAGAGAATAAGGGGAGGAAAGATAGGGAGAGAAAAGGTAGAAAGAAAAGGGAAGGGAAGAAAAAAAGCCAAGCACAGGGAAGAGGAAGGGTGGAAATGGAGAGAGAGAGAGAGAGAGAGAGAGAGAGAGAGAGAGAGAGAGAGAGAGAGAGAGAGAGAGAGAGAGAGAGAGAGAGAGAGAGAGAGAGAGAGAGAGATTGGGGGGAGGGGGGGGGTCGTCCTTTCCCAGATTGATAGGTGAGAGACAATACCTGCGCCATAACAACTGGGTCACGTGATGCTCCACTCAGGTGTGCAGACAATCACGGCAGATAAGATAGTAGTGGTAGTAGTAGTAGTAGTAGTAGTAGTAGTAGTAGTAGTAGTAGTAGTAGTAGTAGTAGAAGAAAAACAAGAACAAGAAGATGAAGAAGAAAAAGAAGAAGAAAAAAGTATAAGAAAAAGGAGAAATGAAAGTAGAAGCAGGACAAGTAGAATGAAGAGGAAGGAGGAAGAGGAGGAGGAAAGGGAGACGAAAAATAAAGGGAAAAAATTATAAGTAAGGAAAGGTAGGGAAGACATGAAGAAATTTAGAAGAAAAAAAACACTGGAAAAAAAGGAAGGGAGGAAATAGCCGTAAAAATTAAGGAAAT
Organism: Eriocheir sinensis; assembly: GCF_024679095.1. NCBI lineage: Eukaryota > Metazoa > Arthropoda > Malacostraca > Decapoda > Varunidae > Eriocheir > Eriocheir sinensis. The sequence goes on from NC_066537.1 coordinate 15,508,168, forward strand.
AAGATAAAGAAATAAAATGAGACGACGAAGGACAAATCAAAAGGGAAGTGAAGGGAGATTGAATAAGAAGGAAGTAAGTAAAAGGAAGGAAAAAGTTTACGAAGAGAATAGGAGAAAGAAGATAGAGATGGAGAGACGGAGTGGCGAAGGGAGGAAGGGAAGGATAAAGAAGGGAGAAGAGGAAAAGGAGGAAGAAGGGAGGAGAGAGAGAAGGAGAGGGAGAGAAAAGGTAAAGTGGTGAGAAGAGGAAGATAGGAGAGAGAGAGAGAGAGAGAGAGAGAGAGAGAGAGAGAGAGAGAGAGAGAGAGAGAGAGAGAGAGAGAGAGAGAGAGAATGGAATGAGGAAACAAAGAAGGTAAGGAGGGAATGGAAAAAAAGTTTGGAACATCCGACAGAAATTGAATAAAAGGAGGAAATGCACTGAGAGAGAGAGAGAGAGAGAGAGAGAGAGAGAGAGAGAGAGAGAGAGAGAGAGAGAGAGAGAGAGAGAGAGAGAGAGAGAGAGAGAGAGAGAGAATGAAAAAAAAGGAAAGCGAGGTAAAGAGAATATAGAGGGATAGAAAGAAAGAAAGAAAGAAAATGCAGAGAAGCCATTAAACAGAGGGAGGAGGAGGAGGAGGAGGAGGAGGAGGAGGAGGACACATATAGCTTTGTCTAACTAGCTGACACACACACACACACACACACACACACACACACACACACACACACACACACACACACAGAGCTCAAAAATCAATATGTATGGAGGTCAAGATGATAATAATAATAATAAAAATAATAACACTAATAATAATAAAGAAGAAAAAGGAGAAAAGGCGAAGAGAACAAAAGGTACATCATGAAAAAGAGGAGAAAGGGAAGAGGAGAATGAGGAAAAGGAGAAAGAGGAACGGAAAAAAAAGAAATTATGAGGAAGAGGAGGAGGAAAGAAGAGAAAAAGAAGGAGAGGAGAAAACGGAGGAGGGAGAAGTGGATGAGGAAATTTGAAGGGTGATAAAAATGAATAAAATATAGCAAGAGGAAGAGGAGGAGGAGGAGGAAAAGGAAGGAGGAAATTTTGAGATAGGTGATAGACATAAAGTATAGTAAGAGGAGGAGGAGGAGGAGGAGGAGGAGGAGGAGAGAAGACTGACCCCTCAACCACCCTTCCCTCTCCCCCTCCTTCCATCGTCCCCCCCCCCATCCCATAATCCTCCTGTGACGTTATGCTGCTTCCTGTGACGTCATGGATCAGCTTCCTGCCCCCCCATCTCTCTCTCTCGGGTAATTGACTTGATGGAGAAGACGTGAAAAAGGTAACGGAGGAGGAGGAGGAGGAGGAGCGCCAAGAACCTTCCTCTCCCACGATCCCTCCATTTTCCGGTTCCTCTTCCTCCTCTCTTCCTTCCTCTTCCCCCTCGCCCTCCTCCTCCTCCTCCTCCTCTTCTTCCATTAATCACCACCACCATCACCACTATTCACCACCATTACTAGCCTACCACCACCACCACTACTACTACTACTACTACTACTACTACTACTACCACTACTACTGCAAAATTACTGCTTCTACCACTACTACTAATATTGCCATCTTTACTTTTTACTACTACTACTACTACTACTACTACTACTACTATTACTACCACTACTACTACTACTACTACTACTACTACTACCACCACTACTTTCATAATATACGTATGACTGTATCTGATAAGCCGTATCTTTCTGGGTTGACTCACACTCTCTCTCTCTCTCTCTCTCTCTCTCTCTCACACACAACAACAGTATCAACATCACAAAGGATCGGACAAAGAGAGAGAGAGAGAGAGAGAGAGAGAGAGAGAGAGAGAGAGAGAGAGAGAGAGAGAGAGAGAGAGAGAGAGAGAGAGCACAATACCCACCCACTGCCGTTTTCTCTCCTTCCTTCTCCTCATCCTTTCCATTTTTCTTCTTGTCCTCTGGAGGCATGCAAAGAGGCGGAGGAAGAAGAAAAGTCATGCAAGGGAAAATAAACAAACCACAAAAGAAAGCAAGATAAAGGAAAATGGGGGAAAAGAAAAGTAAAAGAAAGTTAAAGGGAAAGAAAAAGAAAATAAATGAAGAAAGGAAAAGAAGGAAGAGAAAGGAAAGTAAGGAAAAGAAAAAAATAGAGGAAGGGAAAACACGAAGAACAGAAGGAAAGGAAAATAAACATAGCAAAAGAATGGAAGAGAAAGGAAAATGAAGAAAAGAAAAAGAAAGTCAAAGGGAAAGCAAAGAGAAAATAAACGGAGGAAAAAATGGAAGAGA
>NC_066537.1:15515444-15597944 GCF_024679095.1 Eriocheir sinensis
AGGGAGCATGCTTGTCTCGCCTTTCAGTATTTTCCTGGACTTATCATTATCATTATTATCAATACTATCCTGAGTGTAAGCGTGAAGAAGAAAGGAGAGGTAGAGACTGATGCTTGAGAGGGCTCGGCGAGGATAGGCAGGGGAGGGGAGGGGAGGAGAGGGATAGTAGGGGAAGAGTTGAGGCGAGGTTGAGGTTGTAAAGTGTAAGGTAAATGGTTGAGCTGAGGGCCGTTGTGAAGGCTGTAGTCATCTCCCTAACCAAGACCAAGACCAAGAGATATGTACGGAAAAATGTGGTGTGCAAAAAATAGGGAATTGGAAGATTTGTAATGCATAGTGGTTGTTTTGTTTTTATTTTTACAGGTTGTGCCGATATGAAGGCCTGACTCTCCAACGGATCACCTGTACAGCAAGAGCAAGAGCAATGAGTAAACAACCATATTGAAGAAACAAGAGCAACAGTACAGAAGTTTTGGATAATAAGAGAAACAAGAACGAAAGAAAAAGAGGAAAACAGACCCAGACAGTAAAGGCTAGTCAGGGAGTGCCGTTACAAAGGCAGAACTTCCGACAGAACTGAACAACTGAACTGATTTTGTACAGCAATGAGTGTACGTTAAATAGTGTGTATCAAATTACTGTATATGAATTAATGTGTACGTTTAATCAGTGTGTATAAACGAGTGTGTACGTTCATAAGTGTGTATAAATGAGTGTGTACGTTAATTAATATGTATAAATGAGTGTGCGCGTCAATGAGTGTGTACGTTAATTAGAGTGTATCAATTAGTGAGTATGTCGAGTGTGTACGACAATGAGTGTAAGTTAATGGTGTGTTTACATGAATAATCGTAAATCAGCGTGTGTGTGTGTGTGTGTGTGTGTGTGTGTGTGTGTGTGTGTGTGTAGGTCAACGATTGAGGACATGGGTCTGTACGTCAGTTAGCGTGTATAGTCAAAGAAACCGAGCATGTGTTTGTGTACGTCAGTGAATGTGAATGTACGTCAGAGTGAACGTCAGTGCGTCACCATGAATGACTGTCACCCATAATGCCATCCCCCAACGTGGCTGCTAATTATAACAGTATTCCCTCACGCCAAGAAAACGATGGTGGGGCTTGACAGACAGACAGATAGATGGTCATTATTAAAACCATCAAATTCTTCACATTCATTAAGCACACAGAGACAGACAGACAGATAGATAAGCACACAGACAGATAGATGGTCATTATTAAAACCATCAAATTCTTCACATTCATTAAGCAGACAGACAGAGAGACAGACAGACAGATAGATAAGCACACAGACAGATAGATGGACATTATTAAAACCATCAAACTTTTCACATTCATTAAGCAGACAGACAGACAGAGACAGACACAGACAGATAGAGATACAGACATTATAAAAACCGTCAAATTCTTCATCTTCATTTTCAATTTTCAAGAAGTGGTGTTTACATTTTTACTTATATTACTCAACCATTCAACTCATAATACCAACACGGAAACTTGCCAAGACTTCTTTCATAATTCTACATGTGTTAAAGGAATGTAGGGAAGGAGGAGGAGGAGGTGGAGGAGGAGGAGGAGGAGGAGGAGGAGGAGGAGAAGGAGATGGAGGAGAAAGAGGAGGAGGAGGAGGAGGAATCCCTACACATAAGTTTTGGTTAGTTTCTTTTTCTTCCTCCTCCTCCTCCTCCTTGGTGGCTTAGACAAGAGTGTGGAGGGGAGCCAATACTCTCTCTCTCTCTCTCTCTCTCTCTCACCCTTGACACTTCCTGTTGCTGATGCCCGACACATACACACACACACACGAAGAGAGAGAGAGAGAGAGAGAGAGAGAGAGAGAGAGAGAGAGAGAGAGAGAGAGAGAGAGAGAGAGAGAGAGTGTTGCATCTAACATTCAAGTATAAAAAAAATCTATATATGGAATGACATTAATCAATGCAAGAAAGTAATACCAGTAGTAGTAGTAGTAGTAGTAGTAGTAGTAGTTGTAGTAGTAGTAGTGGTGGTGGTAGTAGTGGTGGTGGTGGTGGTGGTGCTGGTGGTGCTGGTGATAGTAATATTAATAGTAGTAGTAGTAGTAGTAGCAGTGGTGGTGGTGGTGGTGGTGAAGTTGATGGTGGGGGTGTAGTAGTAGTAGTAGTAGTAGTAGTAGTAGTAGTAGTGGTGGTGGTGATATTAGGAGTAAGAATGGTAGGAATAATAGTAGGTGAAATAGTATTAGTAGTAACAGTAGTAACAGGAGGGGGAGGAGGAGGAGGTGGTAGTGGTGGTGGTGGTGGAGTTAGGTGGATCATCTTTAATAAGTGTCCGTGGCAACCGTTGTTATGCTTGAAGGTGTGTGTGTGTGTGTGTGTGTGTGTGTGTGTGTGTGTGTGTGTGTGTGTGTGTGTGTGTTGGAAATTAAGGGCAGATGTCATTAGGGTGCAATAATGTTTGCTCTCTCATATGGATTCTCAGAACTTTATGAGAATTCAGTCCGTTGCTACTAAACAGCTGACTGACTGACTGACTGATAGACTGACTGGCTGATTGATTGACTGACTGACTGGTTGATTGATTGACTGACCTACTATTAACTGACTGGTTGATTGACTGAATGACTGATTGAATGACTGGCTGATTGATAGACTGACTGGCTGATTGATTGGCTGACTGACTGACTGGTTGATTGATTGACTGACCTACTATTAACTGACTGGTTGATTGATTGACTGAATGACTGATTGAATGACTGGCTGATTGATAGACTGACTGGCTGATTGATTGGCTGACTGACTGGTTGACTGACTGACTGACTGACTTACTGGTTGATTGATTGACTGACTGACTAACTGAATGACTGGTTGACTGACTGACTGACTGGTTGATTGACTGACTGACTGGTTGATTGATTGACTGACCTACTATTAACTGACTGGTTGATTGATTGACTGAATGACTGATTGAATGACTGGCTGATTGATAGACTGACTGGCTGATTGATTGGCTGACTGACTGACTGGTTGATTGATTGCCTGACTGACTGACTGGTTGATTGACTGACTGACTGACTGGTTGACTGACTGACTGACTGACTGGTTGATTGATTGACTGACTGACTAACTGAATGACTGACTGACAGGTTGATTGACTGACTGACTGGTTGATTGACTAACTGACTGATTGACTGGTTGACTGACTGACTGACTGACTGGTTGATTGATTGACTGACTGACTAACTGAATGACTGACTGACAGGTTGATTGACTGACTGACTGGTTGATTGACTAACTGACTGATTGACTGACTGACTGACTGATTGGCTGACTGACTGATTGATTGACTGACTGATTGATTGACTGACAGACTGACTGATAGGCTGACTGACTGACTGACTGATTGGCTGACTGACTGATTGGTTGACTGACTGATTGATTGACTGACAGACTGACTGAATGACTGATAGGCTGACTGACTGACTGATTGGCTGACTGACTGACTGACTGACTATTTGAGACTCCCAAAACCAAGTAAAGGCAAATCTCTCTCTCTCTCTCTCTCTCTCTCTCTCTCTCTCTCTCCTTCACATTCCTGCTATACGTTTGGTTGTTGCTGCTAGTGTGTGTGTGTGTGTGTGTGTGTGTGTGTCGGTGGTGATATGTAGGAAAAAGGAAAGGGAGGAAGGAAAGAAGGAAGGAATATAGGAAAGGGAGGAAAGGAAGGAAGGAAGGAAGGAAGGAAGGAATATAGTAAAGAGAGGGAGGAAGGAAGGAAGAAAGAACGAAAAAAAGAAAGGAAGGAAGGAAAGGAAGGAAGGAAGGAAGGAAAGAAAGGAAAGAAAGAAAGGAAAGAAAGAAAGGAAAAAAGGAAGGAAGGAAGGAAAGAAAGGAAGGAATATAGGAAAGAGGAAAGAAGGAAGGAAGGAAGGAAGGAAAGGAGGGAGGGAAAAAGGAAGGAAGGAAGGGAGAAAGGAAGGAAGGAATATAGGAAAGAGGAAAGAAGGAAGGAAGGGAGGGAAAAAGGGAGGAAGGGAGAAAGAAAGGTAACCATGAAATAAAGGACAAAATGATAGAAGGAACAAAGAAGGGACAAAAAGAAGGAAGAGAGGAAAAAGAGAAAATAAGAAATAAACGAATGAAAAGACAAAAGTAAGATTGAAAACAAACAAAACACTAAATTCCTCGTGTGCGGCACCAACACACACACACACACACACACACACACACACACACACAAGGTCGATATATGGTTGACTGGTTGGGTGGTTGCGTGGTGGTGGTGATGGTGGTGGTGGAGGTCATTGGATTATTGACTGCAATCTGTGTGTGTGTGTGTGTTAGCAATGATTTAGTGTCTTTTTTTTTCTTTTCTCTCTCTCTCTCTCTCTCTCTCTCTCTCTCCAATACTAATCCACACTATTGATCCATCTACATTCTTTCTCATTTCCTCTTCACCTCACATTCCTTTTTTCCTTGTTTTTTTCCAATATTTTTTCCAATCTCACTTTCTTTTTCTCTCGTTCTCTCCTTTTACATTCTTTCTCTCTTCCTGTTTACGCCACATTCCTTTCTCCCACATTTCCTGGATTTTACGGACTATTCTCTCTCTCTCTCTCTCTCTCTCTCTCTCTCAATCACACACTCAATAAAGTCTTCCGTCATTCTAACTTTTCTGGCAGGAGGAATTAAAAGGGAGAAAATGGAAGAGGGAAAGGTAATGGAGGTAAGGAAGTTAAGGGAACCAGAAATAAATAATGGTGGGGAAGGAAAGGGTTTTAAAAAGGGCGCTTCACCATTCAACCTTTTCCTGTTCATGCTCTCCCTCTCAGCCCTTTCAATCCCTCACCTGCCAACTCTTTCTTTCTCCAATACTCGTCCACTCTATTGATCCATTTCTCTTTCTATCCTTCCACATGACAACCTCTCCCTTAATTCTTTCCTCATACTTTCTTCAATACATATCTACATTTTTTTCCCCCGTTCATGGTCTCCTTCTCAGCCCTTTCAAGCCCTCACCTCCCAACTTTTTACGCGTTCACTCTATTGATTCATTTCTCTCGTGGTCTCCCCTTTGACACCCTCTCCCTCAATTCTTTCCTCATACTTTCTTCAATTCACATACTTTTTTTTTTTCCGTTCATGCTCTCCCTCCCAGCCCTTTCAATCACTCACCTGCCAACTCTTTCTTTCGCCAATACTCGTCCACTCTATTGATTTCTCTCGTGGTCTCCCCCTGACACCCTCTCTCTCAATTCTTTCCTCATATTTTCTTCAATACATGACTACAATTTACTTTTCCCGTTCATGCTCTCCCTTTCAGCCTTTTCAATCCCTCACCTGCCAACTCTTTCTTTCACCATTAATCGTCCACTCTATTGATCCTTTTCTCTTTCCATCCTTCCCCTTGACAACCTCTTCCTCAATTCTTTCCTCATACTTTCTTCACCGGCAGTCTCGTGTTAGTGAGATCAACCGTGCGTCACTATAGCCAGACCAGCAACTGTACCTTTAATTGCAAGACGTTACTGGCAGACGGTTGATTCGTACACGTTCTATAGTGTTCATTGGGTGGTGAGAAGGAGGTGGAGGAGGAAGGGATGGGATGGAAGGAAAGGGGAGGAAAGAAAAGGAAGGGAAGGGAGGGGAAGGGAAGGGAGGGGATGAGAAAGGAAGAGAAAGGAAGGAAAAGAGATGGGATGCGAGGGAAGGGGAGGAAAGGGAAGGGGAGGAAAGAGAAGGGAGGGGAGGGGAAGGGAAGGAAAGGGAGGGGAAGGGAAGGAAAGGGAGGGGAAGGAAAGGGAGGGGAAGTGAAGGAAAGGGAGGAGGGAAGGAAGGAAAGGAGGGAAGGGAAGGAAAGGGAGGGGAAGGAAAGGGAGGGGAAGGAAAGGAAAGGAAAGGAAAAGAAAGGAAAGGGAGGGGAAGGGAAGGAATGAGAGGGGAAGGGAAGGAAAGGGAAGGGAGGGGAAGGAAAGGGAGGGGAAGGAAAGGGAAGGGACGGGAAGGAAGGGGATGAGAAAGGAAGAGAAAGGAAGGAAAAGGAAAAGAAAGGGTAGGGAGAGAATGAGAAAGGAGGGAGACAACAAAAGGGAATGGAGGAAGAAATGAAGGAAAGGAAGGGAAAGGAGGAAGAAATGAAGGAAAGGAAGGGAGAGGAGGAAGAAATGAAGGAAAGGAAGGGAATGGAGGAAGAAATGAAGGAAAGGAGGAAGAAATGAGGGAAAGGAAGGGAATGGAGGAAGAAATGAAGGAAAGGAAGGGAATGGAGGAAGAAATTAAGGGAAAGGAGGAAGAAAGGAAGGGAAAGGAGGAAGAAATGAAGGAAAGGAAGGGAAGGAAGGAAGAAAAAGAGGTAGGGAAGGGATGAGAAAGGAACAGAATGATGAGGAATTAGGAAGAAGAGTTAAGGGAAGGGAAGGAAAGGGAGAAATGAAGGGATAGGAATGGAACAGAAAGAAGCTCAGAGATGGGAAGAGGAGGAGGAAGAGGAAGAAGAGTGAGACAATGGAGGTGATGCCGTGAATTTTCTAGTGACATTACTCTCTCTCTCTCTCTCTCTCTCTCTCTCTCTCATAATTTTAGAGACTGAGAGGCATGCGATAAATATACAGGAAGACATACCATACAAGCTTGGCACTCTCTCTCTCTCTCGTACCCTAGCTTTAACCTCTTGTCAGTTTAAAGAGGGGAGACAGACACACAACCAACTTCTAAACAAACAGAGGAAAAAAGAAAAGCAAAGAAAATACAGAAAAATAAAGACAATAAGAGAAAAATGATGTGGAAGAAAAAAAAAAAGGCAGAACAGTTAATTTAAAGTCGTTATCTCATCTGAAGAGCAATTAACATTCTTTCTAAATAATCGAACAAGGTGGCTGAACTGTGTGTGTGTGTGTGTGTGGTGACTGACACACACACACACACACACACACACACACTTCCTTCCTCCTCCTCCTCATATCTCCGCCTCTTTGTGTTCCTTTCCAATACTCCATTTCGTCCTTCCCCTAACCTTCCCTTCCCATCTGTTTGCCTCTTTCTTTTCCTTTTCCATCCCTTCAATTCACACACACACACACACACACACACACACACACACACACACACACGGTATTACACAACCACCTTCCTCACCCACCCACTAAATATTGTCCTTCCCATTACAGCTCCACCAGTCCACCCCATCCACAAGACACCCACAGCGAACTCATCCCACTCCTCTCTCTCTCTCTCAGCCTATCCATCATCACCTCATCCTTTCTTTCGTTTCTTTTTTGTATTTTCTCATTTTATCTTTAATTTTCTCTTCATTTTCTTTCCTACTTTCTCTTACTTTCTTTCCCAACGCTCTTCTCTGATGGTAAAGTCTAACCATTTGAGGAAGGCACTTTTGATGCATCCAGTTAATTATGTAAAGAATGCAGAAACTGTCAAGCCTTTAAACAAGTTACATATTTTAAGCTGTTTAATTATTTCTAAATTGCTTTTTTGAATACTCTGATTAGATTAAATTCTACAAAAAAGCTATATAGGTTTTATGAATTTTTGTTTTTACTTCCTTAGGATAAAAAGTAATTGTAGATCCCATCAAAGTGCCATCAATACTTTTACGATGTTGACAAGTGGAGTGGCTCGAGGTCAGAGCATGTCACTAGCCCACCACCACTGAGGCTTGCCCAGTGACGTAGAAGTGGTGGCTCTGCTAGCTCTCAAAGTGCCTTCATGAAATGGATAGACTATGGTGTAATACTTTCCTGTTCTGGCAAAGGTTACAGTTTCACCTTCCCAACTGGTTCTCTATCTGATGTCAGTGTACTTCATTCTTCCCCAACACAGGCTCCGATTTCACCTCTCCACCTTGTTATCTGTCTGCCCTTACTTTTACAATCCCTAGCTTGCCATTATGTTACTTTGTTTGTCCGTCTGTCATCAGTTTCATGCGCAATATGACTCATTACTTTTCACCCCGACCATACCCACACAATCCCATGACACACACACACACACACACAATCTCTACCATTTTGAAAGCACACAAGTTTCAGGGAATTTAGGACAAAATATGATCAAATACGACACTACAAACTTGACTCAATCACGAAAAGGCACAAACAGGTTACCACATAAAGGTACGGACACACACACACACACACACACACACAGGTAACACAGGTGCTCCTCTTACCTCCCACAGCGTCCAGCATACGGTAGAACCTGTACTCAAGGTGGAGCTGTGGAGCCTTTGCCTTGATGGGTTCCTGTGGAGGGAGAGGCAGATGAGTGACAGGGAGGGACAAAGGTGGATTGATGGACAGATGGAGATGGATGAGTGTTCGGGATGGAGTTTGATGAGTCAGGGAGTGGATGAAGGTGGATGAGTGAGTGTCAGGGAGGGACAAGAGACTGAGCTGGATGACCCACATACAAGGTCATCTAGATGCTACAAACTGACAATTTTAAGTCATTACCAAGTGGCTGCAGACAACCCACATACTGTCCTGATGACCACCTATCAACACAGACTTTAGTGATTCTGTTTCAAGAGGATCAAATGGTACCACAGAAAACAGCATGAGCCAAGCATGAATGTATATCAATTTTGGGGGATGTGTAGCCTGCCTTTCTTAGTGGGGGAAAAAAAAAGAAGTCCCTTATGACCTTTATCCTCTGAATGCATTAAATATCAGGACCCATCAAGAGAGCCTGCCATAGCTACGGCCCGATAATCAAAATAAAACCTGTATCTTCGAGGGTTATCATTCACTTCATGCATTGGTAGTTTTGGGGGCTAATATGCAGACTTTCACCATGGAGTTTAATGTCTAAGATGTCTGTTGCTGCATTAGTCATTTCAGTTAACATCCACAACACTAATGAGAAACTGAGAAAAAAATCATCACTCACACAAACCATTTCATAATATATATCAAAGCATTTGTGATCAGTTTATGTATTATCTATTTTGGGGGGTCTAAATCAAAGCACAAATTTGGCCCGTCGCTGATACCAGGTGAACACTCCTTCCCTTGTGCGGTGTGGCAAAATGCATCCTACTGTGAGCTCATCTCTCTCTCTCTCTCTCTCTCTCTCTCTCTCTTTGCAGTAAAGGAAGCAACTCAACAGAAAATACAAAAAACAAAACAAAAAAGCCAGGGACTCCAACCCACCAGGCAAGATAGCATAACTTAAGTGTTTATTCAGACTCCCTCCCGTGTGTGGTGTGGCGGTGTTCATCGTGCTGTGAGTTCTTTTTTCCTCCATTTTTTTAGAGTAAAGGAAGCTGCTCAAGGGCAAGAAAAAAAATTAATGACAAGTGATGAACAATGAGGCACTTTCAATTTCTGTCCTGTGAGTTCTGTTTTTCTTTGTCAGTCTTCTTATACAGTAAATGAGGCAGCTGAAGGACAAAAAATAATAATAATAATAATAATAATAATAATAATAATAATAATGAGAGGTGATGAGGAATGACAACCTTTCAATTTCTGTATAGAGGGCAACACTGTAAGCATTAGATCCTCTGTTTGGAGCTGATTAATTATCCGCAGAAGGGATTGGAGGAAGTAAAAGTAGGGAAAGAAAGGGATGGATTAAAATAAAGGTAGGGAAAGAAAGGGAGAGGAGGAAATAGAGGAAAAACAGGTAGGGAGAGGAAGTGATATGAGGAAATAAAGGATGGGAAAGGAGAGGAATGGAAGGGATTGAAATAAAGGAAGGGAATGGAAGGGGTAGAAGGAAATGATGGTAGGGAATGGAAGGGATAGAGGGAAATGAAGGAAGGGAATGGAAGGGGTAGAAGGAAGGGAATGGAAGGGATAGAGGGAAATGAAGGAAGGGAATGGAAGGGATAGAGAGAAATAAAGGAAGGGAATGGAAGGGGTAGAAGGAAGGGAATGGAAGGGATAGAGGGAAATGAAGGAAGGGAATGGAAGGGATAGAGAGAAATAAAGGAAGGGAATGGAAGGGGTAGAAGGAAGGGAATGGAAGGGATAGAGGGAAATGAAGGAAGGGAATGGAAGGGATAGAGGGAAATAAAGGAAGGGAATGGAAGGGGTAGAAGGAAGGGAATGGAAGGGATAGAGTGAAATGAAGGAAGGGAATGGAATGGATAGAGAGAAATAAAGGAAGGAATGAAGGGTAGAAGGAAGGGAATGGAAGGATAGAGGAAATGAAGGAAGGGAATGGAAGGATAGAGAGAAATAAAGGAAGGAATGGAAGGGGTAGAAGGAAGGGAATGGAAGGGATAGAGGGAAATGAAGGAAGGGAATGGAAGGGATAGAGAGAAATAAAGGAAGGGAATGGAAGGGGTAGAAGGAAGGGAATGGAAGGGATAGAGGGAAATGAAGGAAGGGAATGGAAGGGATAGAGGGAAATGCAGGAAGGGAATGGAAGGGGTAGAAGGAAATGAAGGAAGGGAATGGAAGGGGTAGAGAAATTAAGGAAGGGAATGGAAGAGGGAAAGAGATATAAAGGAAGGGAATGGAAGGGGTAGAGAGAAATTAAGGAAGGGAATGGAAGAGGGAAAGAGATATAAAGGAAGGGAATGGAAGGAATAGAGAGAAATAAAGGAAGGGAATGGAAGGGGTGGAAGGAAATGAAGGTGAGGAATGGAAGGGATAGAGGGAAATTACCTGGAAGCAGCGGGGATCATGTTTCTTAAAGGCCCCTCTAAGCGAGAAAAATGAGAAAATATCATCACTCACACAAACCATTTCATAATATATATCGAAGCATTTGTGATCAGTTTATGTATCATCTATTTTTGGGGGATTAAATCATGGCACAAGTTTGGCCCGTCGCTGCTACACGGTACAGCCACAAATTTGGCCCGTCGCTGCTACCGGGTTAAGGAAGGGAAGGGAAGGAAGGATCAGGATGTGCAGTGTTGCCCTCTGCATACTTTGAGCGACCCCTATTTTCTTGTAGTCAGAATACATCAACACAATCAGCGTGTACTCACCAGCTTGATGGCGACATGTTCGTTATTGTAAAGGTTCTTCCCTGTAAAAGAGGAGAAAAACGTCAATTAGTGAAAAGGCTCTGATATAATTCACCTTGAGGAAAAAATACTGAGACAAAAAATGAAAGATGTTAATTAGTAAAAGCTGTAATTGTCACACACACAAAACACTCACTCTCCAATTATTCTTTCCTTGTCAAACACCAAAACTATACACACACAAGAGGGGCAAGGAAGGAAAATAAGGATGTTAAATGAAGAAGAAAAACAAGGACATGAAGAACAAGGACAAAAACAAGAAGAACAAGAAGGAAGAAAAAGGGGAAGAAAGGAGAATTAAATAGTACAAACACATAATGAGAACAGATGAAGAGCAATGAACATAGTAGTGAAGGGGGGAAGGAAGAGAGAAAGAGGGGAGAAGGAAAAGAGAAAGAACAAAGCGAAGTTGAAGAGGTATCTGTCCATATCAGTCCATCTGGTTCTCTGTCTGATGTTGTGAGAATACGCCATCCTGCCCCAGTAAAGGTTCTAATTTTATATTCCATCTTGTTCTCTGTCTGATGTTAGCATACTCCATCCTACCCCAGTAAAGGTTCTAATTTCACCTTTCCATCTGGTTCTCTGTCTGATAGCATATTCCACCCTGCCCCAGTAAAGGTTCTAATTCCATCTTTCCATCTTGTTCTTTGTCTGATGTTAGCATATTCCATCCTGCCCCGGTAAAGGTTCTAATTCCATCTTTCCATCTTGTTCTCTGTCTGATGTTAGCATACTCCATCCTACCCAAGTAAAGATTCTAATTTCACCTTTCCATCTGGTTCTGTGTCTGATGTTAGCATATTACATCCTGCCCCAGTAACTTCTAATTCCATCTATCCATCTGGTTCTGTCTGAAGCTAGCATATTTCATCCTGCCCCAATAAAGGTTCTAAAATCCCCTCTCCATCTGGTTCTCTGTCTGATGTTAGCATACTTCATCCTGCCCCAGCAAAGGTTCTAATTCTGTCCATCCATTTGTTAGCATACCATACTCTATCCTGGTTTTCCACAATTCCTGGGTTGCCCCTTCATTACTTCGTCAATCTGTTATCAGTTCTCTGCATGATATGGCCAGCCAGAAATGGACTGTGGCATACTCTTTTACGTAGGTTGTCAATTTGTTATCAGCTCTATACATGATAAGACCTGGCCACGTCCACTTCTTATTCTTAATCATCACAAGAGTATCATCAAATGCACCAAACACTATTGGCTTCTTTCCTATCTTGGCTACAGAAAAACCCAAGATAACACAATGCACAACAGGACACAGGACCCCTCCCTCCCTCCCCAACCCTTCAAAAAATACACCCAGGAAAATGGTAAAAACAGTCTCACAGGCCCCACCAATTAAGGACACTCAAGGTCAACACATGTAACACTCCAAGTCTCTTTCCTTCAAATGAACACACAAAATATGAATAACCTAATGACTGACTCAGTGAATGAATGAATAAATAAATGAATACACTCTAGAGGATTGAAGAAAAAATAAGGGAAACTTGATTAAAAAAAATAATGTAAATATGATCAGAAATATTCTAAGAAAAAATAAATATATGTGATAGGAAAAGCAAACAATACATAAATACACTACTAGTAGATATAGAAAAAAATAAAATAAACAAGAAATATAAGTACTAAAATAAATTATATATAGATGATTAGATTCTTGTTAAACCTTAATGAGCATACCTTTCCACCTTAAAAACTAATGGTAGCCTATATATATATATATATATATATATATATATATATATATATATATATATATATATATATATATATATATATATATAAATTCAAACTAAAACCTAAAACTGGCTAAAACTCACCCACACACAGTGAACAGAAAGGAAAAAAGAAAAGAAAAAAAGAAAAAGAATAAAACTAATCATCAAATATTCTAAAAACCACCACCACCACCACCACCAACACACACACACGCACACGGATAACATTAAAATCCATTGTAAGTACTTTTTACACAAACAATAGATAAAAAGATAACAAACCCTTTGACAATACTTTTATATACATCACACACACACACACACACACACAATGACTCACTCCCTTCTAGTCGTCATGGATCAACTAGCAACTTACAAAGAATCTGAAAGGTCAGCGTGTGTGTGTGTGTGTGTGTGTGTGTGTGTGTGTGTGTGTGTGTAACAGGGGATGTACTCATGGGGATGGACTGCATAATGTATTAGAAGAGCAACAAAGGGTATATTTAGCTTGGTGATCTGTGTTAAGAGAGATACAGCAGACCTTGTGTGTGTGTGTGTGTGTGTGTGTAATATGTAAAAAGACGATATATTTGGTTCAATGACATTCTGTTCTTACTCACTCCAGCTCAATACAATAATTACTATGCTTTGTTCATCTTATTACTGGCTGACTAATAGCTACCTAGCCAGACCTTGCACCTTAATTATAAATTCAGATACAGATACAAAAACATTAAAATCAATCTTGTTTTCTCTTTTTAATGATAGATAACTGGACACACACACACACACACACACACACACACACAGGGTAAAGTAAATAATAAACACATGACCTTCAGAAAGTCCTGGAACTTATATTTTCCTTAAAGTAGTGAATCATTTTTAACCAGCACTGAGGTTAAAAAAAAAACTAAAGGAATGCAAAGCTGTGATTCCTCTAGTCTCATCTTAATCACTATACAAACATGACTAATTTCTTCCTTTAGCAATCATTCACTTTATCACTTAGTTCTTCTTTCTTCATTATCTCGACATGCATCTCTCTCTCTCTCTCTCTCTCTCTCTCTCTCTCTCTCTCTCTCTGTCTCGTCTCCTCCACTCTTCTCTTTTCTTGTTTTGTCTTGTATTTTCTTGTTGTCTAGTCTCTCTCTCTCTCTCTCTCTCTCTCTCTCTCTCTCTCTCTCTCTCTCTCTCTCTCTCTCTCTCTCTCTCTCCTGTCATTCCCTATACATGCATGCCAGTCATTCCTTTCCACTGTCCTTCCTCATGTTATGGGCATGGCTCTCATTCCTACCTTGTCCCTTCATTCATTCCTGTACCCTGTTCTTCATCTCCTAAACATGCATTCTCCTCATATGTGTCACCTGAACTTTCTCTTTCTCTCTCCCACACACACATAACTCTACTTGTATACCTGTCTGTCTGCATGTGTGTCAACCTGTGTGTCTGGCTGCCTGTCAATGTGTCCGTCTGTCTGTCTGTCTGCAATATCTTCTACCTGTAAATCTTGTTCCTTACACACACATGAACATACGCACCTTTTTTTGTACTATTTCTAATCTCAAGTGAATTAACATTACACAACACAACCTTTGGCCACACACACACACACACACACACACACACAATGGAGATACATACACACATTCACTATTTATTTGGTGATCTTTAGGGGACGGAAATAGTAAGCCCATGACATTTGAGAGAATTAAGATAGCTCTCTACAAATTAACTGTCTGTCTCCTCGTCTGTATCTGTGCTTGTTTCAACCTATGTCTGTCTATCTATTTATCTGCCTGCCTATCTGTCTGTCTGTCTCTCTGCCTGTCTATTTTTTCTCAATTATCTGTCTGCCTACCTGCCTGTCTGTCTGTATGTTTGTCTCTCAGTCTTTCCCTGTCCCAATCTGATGGTCTGTTTGTTCATATGCCTGCCAGTTTGTTAGTCTTTCTTCTTTTTTTTCTTCTTCTTCCTCTCATTGAACATCCTTATTTTTGTGTTTGTTAGGCATTGTCAGTCTTTTTGCGTTATTTTAAGTAATTTTCCAAAAGTTGGTGTGTGTGTGTGTGTGTGTGAGAGAGAGAGAGAGAGAGAGAGAGAGAGAGAGAGAGAGAGAGAGAGAGAGAGAGAGAGAGAGAGAGAGAGAGAGAGAGAGAGAGAGAGAGAGAGAGAGAGAGAGAGAGAGAGAGAGAGACTATAGCTTATCTTTTGGTGGCAATAGTCACTCCTCCTCCTTTGCATGACTGACAATATACCTTATGACCTAGGTGACTCACTGGAGGAGGAGGAGGAGGAGGAGGAACAGGAGAAACAGGAGGAGGAGGAGGAGGAGGAGGAGGAGGAGGAGGAGGAGGAGGACAAAGAGGAAGAGGAGGAGGAGCTGGAGGAGGAGGACAAAGAGGAAGAGGAGGAGGAGGAGGAGGAGGAGGAGGAGGAGGAGGAGGAGGAGGAGAAGGAGGAGGAAGAGGAGGAGGAGGAGGAGGAAGAGGAGGAGGAGGAAGAGGAGGAGGAGGAATAGGAGGAGGATGTGTTGGTGTCTGACTCTGACCTCTCTCTCTCTCTCATAAACACACATCTCTTCCTATCTTAGTCTTAAAATAAATCTATGAACCCCTAACAGGCAAACAGTATCAAACTCATCTAACAAACACACACTAACTGCAAGTCCAAACAAGTTAATAAAATAAATAAATCAGATAAACTAAAATAAACACTGAAATACTTTAATCCCGCCCTGAATGCAAGGTCCCAGCATCAATGACAAGAGCGCGAAGAGACTTAAGAAAGCATAGAGTCAGCCAGTCCATCAGTCAGCCACGCCAGACTTAAGAGCCGTATCACTAAACATTTCGTCGCCCAAGTTCACATATTTGACAAGGCTTTCGTAGGAGCTTGGGGCATTTTCAAGAGTAGTTTTATGACCCTGATGATAGTTTGACCACTCTTCTGTACCATGAACCTAAAGAAACGCTCATCAGAACCCGACTGATCCCTTCTTTGACCTTTAGAAATAGCTGATGTGAGAACCGAAACTGTCTTGTAATACCGACTAAATGTTGTCATGCAGGTGTCCGCCACTATTGTGCTGTCTTGTTGCCTACCTACAGACTTACGCCAGACTTTTTAAACGTCCTATTAATATTTATTAAGTTAGGTGGGTAGTTTGTTTTTATTTTCATTTTTGGGGACAGAGTTACTTTAACCCTGTAGCAGCGGGGATCATGTTTCTTAATGGTCCCTCTAAGCGAGAAAAATGAGAAAAAATCATCACTCACACAAACCATTTCATAATATATATCAAAGCATTTTTTATCAGTTTAGGCATCATCTATTTTTGGGGGCTTTATATCATGGCACAAATTTGGCCCGTCGCTGCTACACGGTAAAGGCACAAATTTGGCCCGTCACTGCTACACGGTTAAAGGCACAAATTTGGCCCGTCGCTGCTACACGGTAAAGGCACAAATTTGGCCCGTCACTGCTACACGGTAAAGGCACAAATTTGGCCCGTCACTGCTACACGGTAAAGGCACAAATTTGGCCCGTCACTGCTACACAGTAAAGGCACAAATTTGGCCCGTCGCTGCTACACAGTAAAGGCACAAATTTGGCCCGTCGCTGCTACCGGGTTAATGTGTTAGATTTTTACAGAGCTAAGTCAACATATTAAAAACGCCGTCATAAAAAGTGATACGAAAAAGCAACAAAATTAATTAACCGAGCCTTGGAAAACAGATAAAAATAGACAAATCAACCACATTAGAGTTGAAGAAGACTAATAAAACATTAAAAAATCAGGCTTAACATTCTATTCCTGAGTCTTTCATCTTCTTTTTCTTCTTCTCAGTTAACATCCTTATTTATGTTTGTTAGGCATTGTCAGTCTTTTTTGTGTTGTTTTCAGTAATTTTTCATACGTCTTGGTGTGTGTGTGTGTGTGGGGGATAAATAGTACGTGAATAAATAAATCTTCTCTTCTTTTCCCTTGAGCTCCTTGTTTTGAGTTTTGAGCTACACATTCATGGATCTTTGGGTATGGTGGAAACCTTATATGTCACCCACACACACCCGAGAGGCAGGACACAACCCCCGCCTGACACCCAGTAAAGATTAAACCCAGGGCTTCTCAGTCATGGCATAAGCATACTAACTACTCCACTAATGAGTGTACGTATGTGTGGGCAATACTAGGACACAGACATGAGACTGTGACCAATGGGACGCCCTTAGTTACTCTCGTCCTTTGCGAAACTCTGGCAGCAGAAACACCACCAAAGTATTAGGAAGGACATCAGATTGTAATGATGCTCCACCTTACCCTGCACATAAGTCAACAGTAGCCTAACAGTCTGGTCAGGAAGCACTTTATACATCTGTCTATTCCATAAAAATATCATAAGCTAAATTATATATCGTGACCACAAATTTTTCTCTGATATTCAAGCTTACTGCAGGAAAGGCTGAGAGGGAAGACAGATTATACAGTAATGAGTGAATGAATTAAGAAAAATGTCAAAGATGTAAAAGTTGTGAAGTATTACAGGGATCTCATCGTCATGCTACCTTTGACTAATTCAGACACTAGTAAGGTCTGCACACGATGCTAAGGCGCGCGTGTGTGTGTGTGTGTGTGTGTGTGTGTGTGTGTGAATATAAACTTCCATTGACTTAACTATCTCGAGTGTAGGATATCATAGCCTAGAGTGGGTCAAGCTTACACATGGATACAGGGTTTGAATCTATCCTCAGACATAGCATACAGCCTTGGAGACGTCGATGCTGACAGAGATCAAGTACTGCATGAATATACTCAAATGTGATAGTGAATCAAATGTCTGACGCACTAAATTATGTCTGGGAGAATGGAACCATGTACGAACAAACACACACACACAAATATAGACAGAGAGAGGGGAGATTCAAGTAGATTCATACATACAAAAGCAATAACACACACACACACACACACACACACACACAAATATAGACAGAGAGAGGGGAGATTCAAGTAGATTCATACATACAAAAGCAATAACACACACACACACACACACACACACACACACAAACACCGGAGTCAGCCAGATATTGCCCTTCGATCATTCAAGATCAGCAGCCCATTAATAACCATCCTGTCACTCTTCCTCCTCCCCCCCCCTACTCCCCCCTTCCCTCTCCTCCGCCACTGTGCCTAGAGGAGCAAGGGAACGGGGGAGGGAAGGGAGGAGAGGAAGAGGAAGTGGAGGAAATGAGGGAAGGGAATGGAGGAGGAGGAGGAGGATGCAGGGATGAGAGGAGAAGGAAAAGGAAAGGAGGAAAAGAGGGAAAGAGTAAGAGGAAGCAAAAAGGAAGATGATAATGGGAAGAGGAAGAACAGGGAAGAAGGAAGAGAGGGATAAGGGAGGAGGAGGAGGAGGAGGAGGAGGAGGAAGGGGGGAGGATGCAGGGATGAGAGGAGGAGGAAAAGAGGGAAAGAGAAAGAGGAAGCAAAAAGGAGGAAGATAATGGGAAGAGGAAGAACAGGGGAGAAAGAAGAGAGGGATAGAGGAGGAGGAGGAGGAGGAGGAGGAGGGGAGGATGCAGGGATGAGAGGAGGAGGAAAAGAGGGAAAGAGAAAGGAAGCAAAAAGAAGGAAGATAATGGGAAGAGGAAGAACAGGGGAGAAAGAAGAGAGGGATAGAGGAGGAGGAGGAGGAGGAGGAGGAGGAGGAGGAGGAGGAGGAGGAGGAGGGGGAGGGGAGGATGCAGGGATGAGAGGAGGAGGAAAAGAGGGAAAGAGAAAGAGGAAGCAAAAAGGAGGAAGAACAGGGGAGAAAGAAGAGAGGGATAGAGGAGGAGGAGGAGGAGGAGGAGGAGAGAAATACACTCTCATTCCTAAAACAAATGAATTCTGGACAATGGAGGATTTTTCTGGTGCCATACTGGTACTGCGGTCATAGGCTGCACCCTTAACAAAGCTTGCGGGGCAGAAATGTATCCCTGCATAGCCTATTTTTGTCATGGCAAGACTTACTCCTATCCTAAGCTACTCCAGCTCAACCTAAATTCATTTCTGCATAGCCTAGTGTGACATTCCTAACCTAACCTAAATATATCCCTGCATAGCCTAGCCTGACTTAATCTAGCAAACATTTCCTCTGCAAAGCCAAGCATGTTCTTTCTACTCTACTCTAGCTTAACCTACATTTGAGGCCCTGCAGAGAGAATGATACACAAAGACTACTTTTTTTTTTATCGCCAGCAATTACACTCAAAAGTTTTAATGTTTGATGCGTGATAAAGTGCAGAATATGATACACAACCACCAGCGTGCATTGTGTATGTGTAGCATTTGAATATCAAAGGCCACCAACGTATATTCTGTCCAAATGCAGCTAGATCTTGCTATGGCCGTAAATGACAGCTTTTTTCATGACTTTCCAAACGTCTTAGTGTTGGTGTTTCATCACATTCAACACTTTGATCTTGTTAAGACCGAAAATGATAGTCTTATCATGGCTTTCCAAACATCTTATCAGTAGCGTTTCAACACATCCAACACTGCCATGTGAAAGTACATATTCTGATGACCTGTGGGACACCCTTATCTTGATTTTCAGTGGGTTGTTGCTTGTGTATCATTCCCAGTGCAGGGCCTCATTTATCTCTGCATAGCCTATCATGAATTATTCCTACCCTAGCCTGTTCTAGCTTATCCTAAATCTATCTCTGCAGAGCTTAGCACGACTTATTCCTATCCAAACATGCCTAAAAGTAGCCTAACCTAACCTAAACTCATCCCTGCATTTCCGGGCCAAACTTATCCCTCCATTAAAGCTGACCGTGTTGTCCCGTACTCCCATGTGTGTCAGGGATAGGCCAGAAGCGTCAACTATGTGCAGAATCAATAACATATGGAGAGGGATGGACAATTACTTTCTCTACAGCCTGTACCCCCATAAATAGTTAGGTTGGTACCTATTAAAGCTGTATGGGTCTAAGGCTGGTCAATAACACGGAATAGCCCGGCAGATGGGAGTGTGGAGATGGGAACACCGAGATCTCTTCCTCATCCCCCTCCCTCTTTTTGGAGCAAGGGAAGGGAGGAGAATTGTAAGTGTGTGGGAAACAGGAAGAAAAAAGATCAGTGTATGTGCATGCGTGTGTGTGTGTGTGTGTGTTGCCTAACTATAGAGTGTTGGATTAGAGCTAGTCCTGCATTCTCAGACACTTTGAGTTCACATTTCTTTGACTTGAAATCATATCCTCTTGTTTCTCCACTATCTCTAGCCAAAAGATGCTCCCTGACTACCATTTCCATCCACTTCTTTATTTATTTTTTATGCTTTTTTATCTTTAGTGAGTGTGTTGATATTTGTGTGTGTGTGTGTGTGTCATGGGGTATAAAGAAGAGTAAAGATGCCCAGCAGAGAGTGATTCTGTGTGATGGTTGAGGATAAGGAGGTGGAGGAGGAAGAGGAAGGAGGGGATGAGAGGTGCAGAGAATGGAGGGATGAGAGTGGATTATGGGGGTGATGGTGATAATGATGATGACAGAGCAGTGTGTGTGTGTGTGAGAGAGAGAGAGAGAGAGAGAGAGAGAGAGAGAGAGAGAAGGGGAGAACAAACGAACGAACCAATGAACAAACACACACACACACACACACACACACACACACACACAGGAAGGGTAGGGACTGAGCATGATTACAAAATGCTGCAGGAAAATATAAACAGGATCTACAAAATGAGCCAG
Source organism: Eriocheir sinensis (assembly GCF_024679095.1). Taxonomy (NCBI): domain Eukaryota; kingdom Metazoa; phylum Arthropoda; class Malacostraca; order Decapoda; family Varunidae; genus Eriocheir; species Eriocheir sinensis. Next base: position 15,535,907 of record NC_066537.1, read on the forward strand.
GTGTGGGGAACTAAATACAACACAAAAAATGAACAAATTATTGCCAGTGGATAAAAGTACTAAGAGGACAGCACCGAGCTATTCGTTGGGAAATAAACAAAGCACAAATACAAAAGAGAAGGACATGGACGCCCGGGTTTGAATAATTTGTCACCCCCAAAAATACATTAGTACGACTGTCATACACATAACCCGTTGAAAAACAGTCATGGTATTTTACTACTTGAACAAATAGATGATGATCTGTCCCTCTTTGGAATACACAGCAGTAGTATAGTCTCCTCATAACAAGAAAATATACCCAAGATCAAGAGAATATATAAAGAAGCAAGTCATACAGCCAAGACGGTCCCCAGGTTGATGGACAAAGAAAAAAAAATTGAGGTTGACGCCCTTGAAAGAAAGACAAGGTGATGTGATTGCAGTGATCAGGACAATGAAGGGAGCAGAGAGAAATGATAGAGAAAATTTGTTTGTAAGGGATAGGGGATAAACATGGTGGAAAGAAATTCAAAAGGACTGGAAGAATATCATGAAAGAGTTTTACTGTGGCAGAAATGGAACAGTGACCAAAAACTAGCTGAATTTGACAAGATAAGTGTTGAAAATGGGGCCCAACAAGTAGCTCATTTTCCTGTATATCACAAAATAAATATCCACACAAAAAACATAAACAGGGACAACCTCTCTCTCTCTCTCTCTCTCTCTCTCTCTCTCTCTCTCTCTCAGTAACAATGGTGGAACCCGGCACAATGCAGTTGATATAGTACACTTAAGAGCTACAATTGACAGCATCTAACTCCACCATCACCGCACTATTCAACCTTCTCCGGCCTGATGCACTAGAGAGACATGGAAATAGAGAAGTTATAGAAGAGGACTAAACAGAAAATGGGAAACAGAACAAGTAAAAAGAGGAAGGTAGAGTGCTATTATTGTCGAAACGAGTAAATTGGATAGGAGTGTGTGTGATGTGGCGGTGCATGGAGATAGAGAGGGGAGCTATACAGAATATGGGAAGCAGAACAACAACAAAGAGGAAAGTAGAGTGCTATTATTGTCAGAATGAGTAAATTGGGGCAGAGTAAGTTAAGTGAGGCTAAAAATGGGAGAAGTGACAGTGGGTCCGAGGGTCGTATTTTAAAACATTTCATCGTCCAAGTTCACACATTTGACAAGGCTTTCATAGGAGTTTTGGGCATTTCCAGGAGCAGTTTTATGACCATGGTAATAGTTTGACCCTTCCTCTGTACCATGAACCTAGAGAAACACTCATTAGAACCCGACTGACCCCCTCTTTGCCCTTTAGATATAGTTGATGTGAGAAGCAAAAATGTCTTATAATACTGACTAGCGAATGAATGTAACAAGAATAAAATGGATACAGTTTGGTTTCAGAATAAGTAAGAAGTAAAACAGTAATAATATGCTCTCTCTCCCTCAATCTGTGATCAGTTAGCTGTGAAATAAGAGTGAAAGAAATCATGAGAGCTTACAGTATGGTGACAGGCAACTATCCAAAACATGAAACTGTGAAGCGTGATGTAGGAGAAAGAGAACAAAAACCGGGTCATGCTGTAGTTTGACCTAAAAAATTAAGGCTCATGATTAAGGTAGTGAAAGAATGAAGGCTTAAAAAAGTAAGATGAAGTGTGACTCTAAAACAACTAACAGAGATAATGAGGTGAAAAATAAACCTATAAATAAATAAAATATAGAACACAGTTAGACCTCAAAAATTTAATGCAATAAGGACAAGGAAAGAAAATAAGTGTTGAAATAGAGTACATAGAGTCTTTACATGCAATAGGAGGATCCAAGACTACTGGAACCATAGAGTAACACATGGCAAAGTTAAAAATAAGGCAAAGGGGATAAACTGGACCAAGCAAAAATAGAACGGACAGTAAGAATAGATTGGGTTAAAAATAGAGTGATGATGAGAGGCTGGTGGAGGGATGAAGGATAGAGGGGATGGGAGAGGGGGAGGAGGAAGAAACCCTTGCCAATATTGAGAGAGAGAGAGAGAGAGAGAAATACCACTTATGTCACACACACACACATACAAGCAGTAGTAATAGTAGTAGTAATAGTAGTTGTAGCCTTAGTAACACCAACCACCAGGACCTTAAATAACTCATAAATGCCAACATAGGGAGGGAATTCTGACCTTTGATTGCAACACTTACTACTCTTAAAGTCCTGCTGCTTGAGTGATGGTGGTGGTGGTGGTAGAGGTGGTAGGGGCCAGGGTAATAGTTATAAGGGGTGATGTAGTAAAAATAGAAGTAGTGGTGGTGGTTGTGGTTATAGTCATAGTAGTAGTAGTAGTAGTAGTAGTAGTAGTAGGTAGTAGTGGTAGTAGTAGTAAGTAGCAGCAGTAGCATTAGTAGCAGCAGCAGCAGTAGTGGCAAAAGCAGTTTGGCACTAGGGAAAAGAAAAGGTCAGCAGTGCAGTTAAGCCAGGGCCAGTTAAGCATGGATGACTGGCATTACCGGTCACCCCCCATCGGCTGTCAGTCATCAGGCCAGTAATTGGCTTTTAACCAGCAGTGCATTAGTTCAGCGCTTCACTGGACTGGCTAATGGCCAATGGGTGTGCAGACTGATCCGAGCTGACGTCTGTGGTGCCTCTACCATTTCCTTACCACATTTTCCCATTATGTATAAGACTGGGCTGGAGTGCCTTCAGGAAAGAAAAGGCATTAAGGCACTCAGTGTCATGCTTCAAGAGCAAGGTTTTTAACGTGCAAGCAAATTTCTCCCCATAATGACCTGATGACGATGCTGACTAGAAGAAGTAGGAGTAGAGAATGAGCTGGGTCATTCATTTTGTTTGTGACACAGATAAGATAAAATCACTGACAGAACAAAGATGCAAATTAGCATGTGATGGTGTGACTGTTCCTTATCTTCATAAATACGTCTGAGTAACAACCAGAGATCATTAGCAGTGCCAATTTTCAGCCATCACTGAGTAGCAGAAGTCAACCCACATGCTGTCCTGATGACCATCTATCAACCAAGACTCTCTAAGGAGGATCAAGTGGAGCTCCACAGGGCAGCATGAGCCAAGCAAGAATGACAACACTATGAAAATATTTGCCTACTTGCCAGTGAAGCTTACAGGCTGACCACAAGTCTCCTTAAACCCTACGAGCAATATGGGCTAAATAAATCAAATAAAAAAATAATAATAAATAAACACTTGCATTACAGGAAAAAACTGAGTCAAGCAGCTTTCTGATAAAACAGGGAGATGAGGAAGCTGTTACAGTAACAGGACGAGGATTATCAGCAGCATTTCCTGATGTGTTGAAACAAGGGCAGTGGGAGGAGGGTGTTTACCAAGAAAGGCAGCGACCCCATATGAACCTACGTAACAGCTCCCTAAAAAACAAAGATGATAATTGGACTAGAAGCTGTGAAAAAAAAATGATGATAGTTAATGCCATGTGTGTGAAAGTGTGGGAAAGAGGGATAAGCAAGACCGGAAATGGGAACCAAAACAAGATATGACTGTGTTGAGTACAAAAAAGTCAAGCTGATAGAAGAAAGGATAGAATACTAGTTCTTGTAATGAAATAGGAATGGGTGTGTATACAACTAAGAAATAAGTGTCACTGAAAATGGGAATACAAGGAATTATCAATGTCAAGTAGAACAAAGGTTTTCAATATGCTTTTTTTAACTGTTCTCTATGTCATGACCTATGAATCAGAAACATGGACATTAACCAAGTCTCAGGAAAGGAAATTGAGAGGTGCCCAAAGAGGAATGGAGAAACTAATGCTCAAAATCCCTACAATGAATAAGAAAACTGCAAATGAATAAGAGAATAAACTGAGTTGGAAGATATGCCGTAGGAGCTGATGGAAAATATAAGTATGGCAATAGTTATGTACCAGTGAGGAATAAACAAGACAAAACAGGAAATAGATACAAAGATAAGAGAGCATAAAAGAAAGGAAGCAGAGAGATTAAAGACAGTCATGACGTAAATGTTGAGGATGAAGGCGTGTCACTGAGGAATAGGTGGGACAGAAAATCAGAAATGCAAAATATAAATAGAAAGCATAAAACAAGAATGATAAAATATGTATGATGATATGAAGGATATAGGTCAGCCACTGAGGATTAAGCAAAGCTGGAAATGGGAAGCACATGACGTAAATATGAACACTACTATCACGGCTATGAACAATGGTGTTGCCTCTTATGGTTCTCTTTTATGTTTATGGAGAGGCATACAGCACCTTATTTTTTTTTTGTTGTTGTTGTTGATAGCCTTTGATCTATGTCCTAATTTGTAAAAGAAAGACACACACACACACACACATATATGCACCTATCTACACAGTAACACAGGTGATGCCAAAAACACACACACACACATCTACATCCTCCCTCCCACCCACCCACACACACTCTGTAGCAGGTGTGTGTGTGTGTGTGTGTGTGTGTGTGTGTGTGTGTTACAAGTATCTGCTTAGCCTCCTTTCCCACAGCCTTGACAGTGTCCCACAGATGACTCGGGGCTGCAAAACACCTCCACACTCTAACATGAAGCAAGAAAGACACCTGAGCTAAACTGACTAATGGGGAGCACACACCTGATGCTGGTAATAATGGATTTTCTTTATGTTTTTTTTACTGTAATGGAGCCAGATGAGTTGATGAGGGGTTAAATATATCTAGAAATAGTGTGCAATATGTTACACTACTAAGGGAAAACTGAGCAATGTTGAAGGAAAACATAAAGTACCTGCAATACGCTACTCATGAAGGGAAACCGAGATGATGAGATAAAGAAAAAAATTACTGCCTGCTATGCAACTCTAATAATAATAATAAAAAGAAAGCTATACAAAAAGAGCCTGAAATACGGTACCGGTACTCCAACATGGAAAACAAAGATGAGGAACTGAAGAAAAATACTATATAAGTCCTTACATTATGCTACTCTTAAAAGGAAAATTGAGATGGGTAAATTAGGCCAAAAATAACGATGAGGGACTGAAGAAAAAATATTAAATAAGTCCTTACATTACACCACCCTAAAGAGGATGATTGAGATGAGTAAATGGGGAAGAAAACAACGATGAGGGACTGAAGAAAAAATATTAAATAAGTCCTTACATTACACCACTCTACAAAGGATGATTGAGACGATTAAATAAGGAAAAAAAAGAACGATGAGGGACTGAAGAAAAAAGAAAATACAAAATACGTAACCTACAACACACTACTATAATAGGGAAAATGAGATGGTGAAGAACTTAAAAGAAAAGATATATATAAAATACCTATGATATACTACTACACAAAATAGAAATCAGGAAAGTTGCCCGAGCTGAATGATCAGATTTATGTTATGTATCCTGGTGAAGGGAAGGGAACTATGCATGTAGGTATGAAGGCTGAAATTATTATGTACAAGGTTAGAGAGGATGACGAGAGCAAGGGAGGGCTGTGTTCATACGCCTGGCATCGCCCTTCTTCCTGTGTGAATGCCAGTATCCAGCGGGCTTATTCTATTTATTTATTTATCTATATATATTTTTTTGCCCTTGAGCTGTCTCCTTCACTGTAAAAAACCAGGCCTATAAAAACCTTCGATATCATATTTACTACTTTCATCTTTAAATACATGTGTGAATGCCATTAACCAGAGGGCTTATTCATTTTTATTTTACTTTTCTTTTTTTCCTTAAGCTGCCTCCTATCTGTAAAACTAATAAAAATCCTAGGCCTATAAAAAACTTTTGATAAACACATTTTCTAGGTACTGTCATCTTTAAATTCCCTGGCCTTTAAAAAATATACACCTTTGATAAATCTGTACCACTTGCATCTGTTTATAAATTACTTGGCCTTCATAAACCATCAATATAAATAGGGATCTCTCATTCAAGGATAGTATTAAACCTCTATATATATCATTTCCTCTCCCTAACTAATTCTTTGTCTTTCTTTCCTTCTTGTATTTTTTTCCTATAGAGCTTCAGGAGTAGGACAGTATATCTAAATACTTCCCTCTCTCCTCTGACTCATTCTTCTTCTTTCTTCCCTTATATATTTTTTTCCTACATTCTTCACTCTATATCAAGGATCGTACAATGTCCCTACCTACTCATCTAATTCATTCTTCTTCTTTCTTCCATTCTTTATTTTTTCCTACATTCTTTACTCTATATCAAGGATCGTACAATGTCTTTAAATAACTCCTCTCATCTAATTAATTCTTCTTCTTTATTCTCATCTTATTTTTTTCCTTCATTCTTCCCTCTATATCAAGGATCGTACAATGTCTCTAAATAACTCCCTCTTTCATCTAATTAATTCTTCTTGTATAATTACTATGCGCTCAGAATATGGTTTCCGATACTCAGTAAGTTAATCTTGACCTGCATGACAGTGACAGACATACAGACACACACAACCTTCCCAGAATATCACGCCCACACACTACTGTCAACTCTCTCTCTCTCTCTCTCTCTCTCTCTCTCTCTCTCTCTCTCTCTCTCTCTCTCTCTCCAACGTAAAAAAGAGGTAGTACTAAAATAAGTGACTGACTGACTGAATGACCTGTTTAAAAATATTCCTCATTCCTGGGATACAAAAAGGGAAGGGAAGGGATGGGGAGAGGAGAGAAGAGAAGGGAAGGGGAGGGAGGGGAAGGAGAGGGAAGGGAAGGGAAGGGAAGGGAAGGGAAGGGAAGGGAGGGAAGGGAGGGGAAAGGAAGGGAATGGGATAGGAAGTGAAAGAAAAGGAATGGAAAATAGAGGAAAGGAAAATGAAGAGGAAAAGAAAGGAAAGACAAAAAGGATAAGAAAAGAGAAAGGCAAAGAAGACTGGGGAAGAGAAGGAAGGAATAAAGGAATGGAAGAAGGGATGAGAAAACAATGTAAGTGAAGTAAAGAAATGAGAAAGGAGAGAAAAGGAAGGAAGGAAGAAGTGAAAAGCAGGGAAATGAAAAGGAGAGGAAAGGAATGAAAAGAAAGAAGGGAAAAGATGAGAAAGGAGGCAAAGTGAAGGAAAGGACAGTAAAAGAAGAGAAGGAAGAAGGGATAAGAAGTGAAATGAAGGAAAAGGAAAGGAAAGAATGTTAAGATAGAAAGACAAAGAAGGGAAGGAAAAGAAAGGGAAAAAAAAGGGAGAAAAGATGAGATTAGAAAGGAAGTAAGGTGAAGGAAAAGACAGTAAAAGGAGAGAAGGAAGAAGGGATAAGAAGTGAAATGAAGGAAAAGGAAAGGAAAGAATGTTGAGGTAGAAAGACTAACAAATAATGGGAAGGAAAAGAAAGGAAAGAAAGAAGGGATGAGATGAGAAAGTGAAAGAAAGATAGTAAAGGAAAGGGAGGAATGAGAAGTGAAATGATGAAAAAAGAATGGGATGAAGAAGAAAGGCAAGTAAATAAGGGGATGGAAAAAAGAAAGGATAAGGAAGGATAAGGGATGAAATGAGAGAAGGAAGCACAGTGAAGGAAAGGACAGTAAGTAAGAGAAAGGAAGAAAGGATGTGAAGTGAAGTGAAGGGAAGGGAAGCATTAAAATGGCAAAGAAATAAAGAAAGGAGGACGGGAGAAGATAAAAAAGGAAGCACAGTGAAGGAAAGGACAGCAAATAAGAGAAAGGAAGAAGGGATGTGAAGTGAAATGAAGGGAAGGGAAGATAGAACGGCAAAGAAACAAAGGAAAGGATAAAGTGATGAGAAAGGAGGCAAAGTACAGTAAACAAGAGGAAGGAAGAGAGGATGAGAAGGGAAGGGAAGGTAAAGAATGGGGCGGGTCTATATTTACCATTAATAAAAAGAACCACAACCTCCAGGGAGCCATAATAAACTACTAATGACTCTAATGCACTATACCTGATTACACCTCAGCCTCGCTCACCTCACCTCCCTTTCCCTGACTCACCCTCACCTCACTTCAGCTTGACTCATCTATTCTTTTCTCACCTCATCTATGCTTAACCCGGTAGCAGCGGGGATCATGTTTCTTAATGGTCCCTCCAAGCGAGAAAAATGAGAAAAAATCACCCCTCACACAAACCATTTCATAATATATATCAAAGCATTTGTGATTAGATTATGTATCATCTATTTTGGGGGGTTTATATCATGGCACAAATTTGGCCGGTCGCTGCTACACGGTAAAGCCACAAATTTGACCCGTCACTTCTACCGGGTTAACTCAAACAACTTCCTTTTCAAACTCATCTCATCCTCACCTAAGCTTGACTCAACATCACCTCACTTTTCCTTGGCCTGACTCATCTAAGCTTCATTCAAACTTACTTCATCTCAAATTGATTCATCCTCACCTAAACTTGACTCACCATCATCTCACTTCACCTCTACTTAACTCAACATCACCTCACTTCATCTCAGCTTGACTCATCTCATCTAAGCTTAACTCAAACTGGACTCAATCTTCAAAATTCATCTCAGTGACTCATCTTCATATAAGCTTGACTCAACATCACCTCACCACCTCAACTTGACTCATCTTCACTTCATTTAATCTTACCTTGACTCACCTCACCTCATATAAGCTTAACTCACACTTGACTCACTTCATCTCAAACTGATTCATCCCCACCTAAGCTTGTCTCAACATCACTTTATCTCACCTCAACTTGACTCATATTACCTCACCTCACCTCAACTTGACTTACTGCACCTCCCTTTACCTCATCTCACCCCAGATTGACTCATCCTCACTTCACTTCAACTTTACTCATCTCCATCTCACTTCCCCTTAACTCAACTTCACCTCATTTAAGCTTGACTCACCTCATTTCATTTCACCTCAGCCTAACTAACCCTAACCTCACCTCACTGCAGCCTGACTCATCTCATTTTGGGTTGGTGTTGGCCTGGTTAACCTACTCATATCTCATTCACCTGTCACTCCAACCTGTCACACACACACACACACACGCACGCACACACACAGCTGTCAGACCTACCCAAACACATATGAAAATCTCTCTCTCTCTCTCTCTCTCTCTCTCTCTCTCTCTCTCAAGCATCCTAGACAGGTGTGCTATGTATTGTAACCAAGATTAGTATGCAACAGATAAGATGCTTTCTACAATCACCACCACCACCATCACCAGCATTATCACCACAACCACCAGACCACTACCAGTACCACTACAGAACACCCTCCCCATACAAAACACAGAAGACCCCCAAATATGGACCACAGTTACTACTAAAACACACACACACACACACACACACACACACACACCATGAGTCATTTCCTTCATCAAAACAATGACTAGTAGGTGCATCAACCAACACAGTCACCTACTCCAAAATAAACATATCATCATTATGTATCTCAGTATATGTGAGGCTAACAATACCATCTCATAAATACACATAAGATTATACCACTGGATAAGTGACACCAGATCTTGTAAATGTCATATTAGTGCTATTTATTAAGTGGCTAGTCTGGCTTTTTCATTCCATTTTAGAGGCAGAGTTAGCTATGAGTGTTGGATTTTCACGTTTAAGTCAACATGTTACAAACTCGGCCATAAAGAAAGATATAAAAAACTCAATAAACCAACTAACCACACCTCAAAAAAACGGGTTGTCCTGAGGCTCATAGAAAACTAGTGGGAAAATTGTGTGTGGCAGACTGATATTGTTGGAAATGATGTCATGGGAATGGTCTAAGAAGAGAGCTTGCTACATAGGCACAGAATAATAATAAAAATGCATGATAGATCTGGGGAGAGCTCGTAACATGGGCGTAAAATAATAATAGAAACATATGATAGGTCTAAGAAGAGAGTTAAGAGACAAAGGAGAGAGGAAGGGAAAGAATGGGAAGAGTTAAAAAAGCAGAAATAAAGGGACAGAAAGGAGAGTAGAGGAAAGGAAGCAGGGATGAGATGAAAGTGAGAGAAAGATAGTGAAGAAAAGGAAGGAATGTGAAGTGAAGTGATGGAAAAAGAAGGGAAAGATGAAGACTAATACAACATTTAGGAAACCAGGCTTGAGTAGTGGACAGGAAGGTATGTGTTAGTCAGCCAGCCAGCCAGTCAATCAGTTAGTGAGTACCAAGATATGATAAGAGGCTATCACTCACCACAGCTCCCACTATCTACACAATTACTGCAATGAGGTAGAAGGGGTACATTTTTAAGGCCGAACATGTAACGCTATCTAGCCAGCCTTTCCTACTTCACCTCAGGAAAAAACTGATGTACCATAAAACCAAATGACTTAGTGCATGCGTCATCATTATCAGTTCGTATCATTCCACTGCAGATCATAATGTAGGTCTCTCTCTCTCTCTCTCCATTTTTCCCATATGCCTCAAGTTTCCAGTTTCAATGTAAATATTCTGTAAACTTCTTAATTTCATCACACCATTTACTGACCTCCCTTGAGTCATATGTTAGTAATTTTCCAGTCCATCCCTTTCTTTTTTGTTTGTTTATTAATTGTCCTCTCTCTTACATGTGTCCTGACCATTGCTATTTTGTGATTTGAATTGCCCACATTATGTCATCTATTTTCATGTCATCTCATCTAATTCTAAGTCTACTATCCTTTATTGGTCCATCTGCTGTCCACTCTCCTACATATGTATCCGGACCACTGCCATTTCTTGATTTGAATTGCCTTTATGTATCATCTACTTTTGTCTGTTCTCTCATGTGTTTCCCAGTCATACTTTTTTGTCCATTTGTTGTTCCCTCTTCTATATACGTGTCCTGACCACTGCCATTTCTTGATTTGAATTGCCTTTAACACATCATGCATTTGTGTCTGTTCTCTCATCCATTTGGTGTACAGTATAGTAACACCCTAGTTATAGGGGGTTGTCATGTTAAGGTCCACCCAGAATCATAGCTGGGCACGATAACAGAAAACCTTATTCCCAATAACCGATAACTGATAATGAAAAACCTTATCGGTGATAACCGATATTCGTTAACTGGAGACACAAATATAGGCGATAACCGATACCCGATATAAATCCATAATTCCGATACTACCTAGCGATAAGTCCGATAGGCGAAAACGATACTATATTGATATTTCAGATGAATTAAAAATTTTCATTATCTGTATTTTAGAAAACTTACAAAACCTGAAAACCACACGTTGACACGTACCTATGGACGGTAATACTAGAAACGCCTGAGCCTGTGTTGTGTTATTTGACGTCCCCACTGTCAAAGCTGGCGCTTTTGTTTATAAACACTGGTCTCTCGTGAACTGAGTATGCTCAGACCAGCAAGCGTAGACCTGTACACTCTCACAAAGCTTTTTAACAGTAATTAAGAGTTGCTGGAAGGCTGAATCAGACATACAGCACCACTACCACCATCCTCGCTGTTTCTAGAACGACACTCTGTATGAGTTGTATTCATATGTACAGAGTGTCGCTCTTGAAACAGCGAGGATGGTGGTACTGTATGTCTGATTCAGCCTTCCAGCAACTCTTTATGTGTTAAAAAGCTTTGTGAGACTGTACAGGTCTACGCTTACTGGTCTGAGCATGCGCAGTTAACGAGAGACCAGTGTTTGTTAACAAAAGCGCCAACTTTTGACGATGGAACACCAAATAACACAACACCGGGTACCTTTAGTACCATGGCATGCTCACAAACGAATATGGAATATCAAATTTGAGGCAATGAATAATCATTTTTGGGGCAAAGTTAAATGATTTTTCTCTTTGATATATTGATTTTTGAGTAACAAAAAAATAACCTAGTGTTTTAATGTTGATGATCTAAGTATGAAATCTCTTCACCGAAGATATTTCATACCCCGAAGTGTTTTCAAACAATACTGGGCCATGCATGCGCAGTAGGGAGACAATTTTTATTTTTTTTATTTTCTGAGAGGCGGAAAAAATTAGCGATTATCGCTAGTTTGGTTTCAAAAGTAACGAAGATACCGATATATATTTAAATAAGTAGCGGATGGCCGATAACCCGATTTTGTTATCAGCGATAAAGTATCGCGATAACTTATCGCGATAACGCCCAGCTATGCCCACAATCTTATAACAGTTTATCATTTCATTACAATATTTGTTGGAGACTTTGTATACGAATAATCTGGCTAATGGATATCGGTGTTTATTCTTTCCTTCCTTGTATGATGCTATGCAGATATTAATAAACTATGAAAAAAAAAATATCTCACCTCCTGTAATAACCTACCAACAGGACGGGGAATGTTTGGATAAGGGATAACATACCCTCTTATGTCAGTGCTTATCCTCTGAGGCTCTGCAAATATGGTTATACTATGATGAAACAACCTATAAAAGAGGTTCATAGAAGGCTAGTAAGAAAAGTATATGTGGCAGAGTGATATTGGTGGAAATGACGTCAGGGGAATGGTTTAGGAGGAGAGCTTGTGATACGAACATAAAATAATAATAAAAAGATAATGACGTCCTACATTACCTACTGATAACCTACAACATCATAATGCATATCTTGTTTACCTTTCCCTCTCATTCTCTAATTGGTGTGAAGTAAACAGTAATCAAGGACAATCATACAAGTGTGTACACGATGATGCTAACCTGCCAGGAAACTACTATAAATAAACAACCTTTGGAATGATAATGAGGAGGGTTATCTACTACACATCCTTTCACAGTTAGATACTGGTGAAAAGGTCAACTTGGCTTTTTTTCACAGCAAGGGAAGCACCTCATGGGCATATACAAAAACAAAAACAAAAAAAAAACAAAAAATAAATAAATAAATAAATAAAAGCTTCTATTGGCTGCTAGTTTACCTATAGTTAGTTAGCTAGTTATCTATAATCATGGCTAGATATAGTTAGATATACCATGATAGTTACATATAGTTAGATAAGTGTAGAAATATCTGGACTGTGTATAAATGTTTAGATAGATTAGGTTATTTTTTCATCAAGAGTGGGAGAGACTCGTAGCCCGCCCAGCCCCATGAGGGAAAGTAAGGAGGTTAAAAGAAGATAAATGGTTAGATAGATATAGCTAGATATGGTTAGATAAGTGGAGCAATGGTTAGATAGTTAAAATAGCTAGATCAGTGCTTGAATATCTAAAAAGTGTTTAAACTGTATGTCAAGATAGATATAGCTAAATGGTTAGATATGTATGTAGAAGTTAATACAGCTACAAGGCAAAAATTATGCCAAAATCTCGAGCTGCCTGTAGGGAGGAGCATACGAGGCAAGAAAAGTTCCGCTGAAAACCAAGATGAACAACAAAAATTTCATCAACCCGTCCAACCTCAGAAGGGAAAAATGAGGATGTTAAAAAAAAAAAAAAAAAAAAAAAAAGGATGAAGAAGACAAAGAGGAAAAAAAGAAAAGGATGAAGAAGACAAAGAAGAAAAAGATTACAAAAAAGAGGAGGATGAAGAAGACAAAGAAGTTTATCCAATACACTTCCTATCCCAGTTGAATAAGTGTACAAATGTCAATAAAGATACTAAAAGGCAGAATATGAGAGCAAGAGGCATTATTTCACTACCATAACTATAATACTTGTGGCAATATTGATTCTCCCAAGGCTACGGAACATTCAACGGAGCGCTAAATAAAATACCCTGTGAAAGCAGCATCCAGTCCACCCCCTGAACTAGTCCTTAAGATAATCATTAAAAAATAAGGTCACCACTAATTAATTTTGTATATAGCCATATCTTGAGGCTCCTGAGTCATGCCCCCCTCCCCACAACTTCCCATAATTATATATCCTCCACTCTGTTGGCAATACTTTTAACCTTATGTGGACCAAGTGGGTGTATGCATCATATTTTCCTTCCCTTGTGTATAATGGGAATATATAACATCTCACTACAGCAAAATATAAGTGGTGATACACACACACACACATATGTTATGGATTTAATGTTCCAGATGTTTATGTTTTTGTATTACTAATTTTGGTTGATGCTCACTATATTATTAATTAAAAGAGATGCCTTGATGTTAAATGCTTACTACAATCTTAACGTCTTAAAATTGATTATGGTGTATCAATTTCTAATTTGGTTTTAATCTTACGTTACAGGTGAGCATTGCGTTATGAGTTGAATAAAGCCTTGTATCATGAAGGTGTCTGATATCAAAACTCACTCACCCACACACACACACACAAATTACAAGGCCAGTTTCACTACAGGACACATTAAAGGACAAGTACATTAGCGAGTAACTTGAAGATCAAAGGCTTCGGGTCTCAGTACATGGTGTAGGAAATACTTTAATATTATGTGGGCCTCATACATACATATATATATAGTAAGATTTTTCTTCACGTGTATATGATGAAAAATAAATATCCCACCACAGAAAAGTATAAGTCTTCATATATATACATGAATATCAAGGTCAGATTCTTCTCTTCTGCTTACTGACACACTTTGCTTTTCAATGGCATTACACTATCTTTCCTCACTGATACACTAAAGCACAATGATTTTACACACTAGATGGCACTTAGCTACAGCTGCAGATTATCACACATGACACTTGAATATCATTAGCTTCTGGTTCATGTAAACTGCCAGCCACAACTGTTAATAGCATTAAGACACTATCATCAGCAATACTGATGTTACACAAACCTTGAACTCTTAGGAAGTTAAGGTTTAACTGTAACTCTTAAAGTCTAAACTGAATTAAATATGTATATATAACTAATCTTTTAAACCTCTTTGATGCTATAAAGAAAGTCTGATTCAATACGGGATTAAGTTATCTAGCAATATTCATTATGCGCCTAAAAAATATAACATCTAGTCTTCTCTAACTCTTTAACTAAAATTATCTATGATTTTAGTTAATACAGCAAGGTAGTATGACGTCATGTTATCAGTGAATTAATAAACACCAAATATTTTCTTCACACATTACATAAGCTAACAATCTAGCCACAATCTTTAACAGTAACATGATCTACAGGTTTAGTATACAACCAGTTAATGCAAGGATAAGGACAGTGGTGGGATACAGCTGGGAGTTTTGAGATTATTTACATGTGCTAGACAGATTGGCTGACTGACCAACTAGAGAACAACAAGGTGACTTTCAAGGTTAATTGGTTGCTCTGTGTTGTGTGTGTGTGTGTGTGTGTGATATTCAGAGTTGGGGATGGACTGACACACACACACACACACACACACACACACACACACACACACACACACACACACACACACACACACACACACATATTATTATAAGTAGGATCAATATAGATATGGAGACATGGCAATACCAGCATGATTCAAATCCTGTAAATTGCAACTACACACACACACACACACCAGTAGAGTATCATAAATGCAAATCAGATGAGAATAATGGCCAACACAACACAATAAGAATTTTTAAACAACACAGAAATACACAAACATTATGATATTATTAACATAGAAATTCACATATATATAACCCCCTCCCCCCCCTCTCCTTACTTTCCTTCATTGTTCTCCTACCCTCAATTTTCCCCTCTCCTTTCCTTTCACACACACACACACACACACACAAACTTTTCACTTCTTCCCCTCCCATATCTTTTTCAATTTCCTTCTTCCTCCTAACTCCCTTTAATATATTAATCTCAGCTTTTTTCCTTCTCCCTTTCACATCAATTAGTTAAAAGATCCCTTAATCTCATTTTTACTTCCCCCCTTCAATGGTCACAGCTCACCTGATCTCACTTTTCATGTCCCATCATTTCAACCTAACAAGCTCATCTAATATCCCTCTACCCTATTTTCCCCTACTTAAAACCAGTCAAAAGCTCACCTAATCATCCTATTCAGCTTACTTCCTTACTTTATTCCTTCCCTCCCTAATTTTCTTAACCTCAGATCATTTTTTTTTCTTTTATCATTTACTATAACTCCAGAGATCACCTGACAGACATCCCTCTTACTCTTTTTTTTCTTTCTCCAGTATAAAAAAGCTTACCTAGTCTGACTTACTCTCCTCTTCCCTAACTCTATCACCACTAATATTTTTCCCCTTTTCTCTCAATATAACAACTGTACAGCTCACCCAATCTCCTTTTCCCATTTACTTCAACCATTTCCCCTTTACTTCATCCAGTCAAAAGCTCATTCACCCTTACTTTATCCCATCTTCCTTTCCCTTACGTTCTCACCCTTACTATTTCCCCCTTTTCTCAAGCATTATAACCACTGCAAAGCTCACCTAATCTCAATTTTCCCCTTACTTCTGCCAGCCAAGACCTCATTTAATCTCACCTTTTCCCACACCTTCCTCTGCCCTCTAACCCTAAACTTTTTATTCTACTAATTACAATGCAAGAGCTCACCTAATATCAGCTGTATAAACTTGCCACAAAGACACAAACAATCATGAATAAATATGAATGGAATAAGTACATTAATACAAACAACTTATGCCTGTCCCTCCTTCACTCCATTACTCCCTTCCCTTCCTCTATTTCCCTTAATGAGTCAAAAGCTCACCTAGTCTCAACTCACCTAAGTATACCTCTAAGTCTGAAATTCAACTTGACACACACACACACACACACACACTCTGACAGTTTATGTTACAGAAATAAAGACAAAGTGAGGAAGAAAAAAAATCAGATCATATCCTTTGCTTGCCATTCCTTGTCTGAGCTTGCAACACAATTACCATTAGTTTGTTAGTTTTAATATTGATCATTACACCTGTGAGCTCACCTGGGGAAGAAGGAAGTAAAGAATTAAAAACAGATCATACCCTTTGCTTTCCATTCCTTCACTAATCTCAGTGAGCCCACGTCCAAAACACACACACACACACACGGACACGGACACGAACACACCGGCACTAAACAAACAAAATGGGAGAAACGAAAACAAGGAGAAAATAATAAAAACCACCACCAGAACCTTTCCTTTCCACGCCTTCCAATTTCCAACATAATTCCCGTTACTGAATCAACCAAAGGGAAGTCCATGCTCACCTAATCTCAGCTCGCCGAAGTTCCCGCAGCCGATCTTCTTCCCGACCCTGAAATTGGGGCCCACGAAGAGCTCTAAGGAGTTGGAGGACGAGGAGGTGCGGGAGCCCGGCTGCATGGTGGCGGCCGTCCTGTTAGCAGTACTCGCCCTCGAAACTCTCCTTGAGGCCGGGTCTTCCTGCTCTTTGGTCCCTCCGCCGCCTCCACGCTCTCGCCGCTCTCCCTTCTGCATCCTATCCCGCCTCTCAGCCCGCCTCCAAAGCCGCCACAGCCTCGCCTAAACCAGCACCATCAAGACAGCGGACCAGCCAGCCAGCCAGCCAAGCACTCCAAACTCACTTCATTTTATTTTTCCTTTTCCCCGGTGTTATCCCATAGAGACACGCGCCATTTTCATGTTTTCGAGTAGCCGGCGCCACACACTGCACTCAAAAGGCGTTTCCGCGCTCGCCACGGCACTAGGTGAAGAGGTAAAGGGTGGAGTGTTGAAGGAGGCGACAGCACCTCTGAGCGACACCTGATTTGGCCACTCTTTACGCGGATCGATACACTCGCTCCACTGAAATATAATAACCCTCTAAAACCACATCAAAAACACCAATAAATGTACTCTTCTTGCACTAACTATATCTATATATTTTTTTTAACTT
Organism: Eriocheir sinensis; assembly: GCF_024679095.1. NCBI lineage: Eukaryota > Metazoa > Arthropoda > Malacostraca > Decapoda > Varunidae > Eriocheir > Eriocheir sinensis. Next base: position 15,553,534 of record NC_066537.1, read on the forward strand.
TTTTTCAATTTAACATTATATGGGAATATTCATATATTTAGTTGTCTCAGATAATTTTCATGGATTGCACTATAGTTCTTCATTTGACCAAAGACCACCTGATTCACCCATAATAAATGTAATTACGTCATATCATGGATCTTGAACGCAGCTCTTTCATCCAATTAAATATGACCATGGGTAAAATTTTAACTTCAGTGGCCTTACGAATCCATAATACTCAAAATTAACCGCATTAGCGTGACAGCGGACTACATGCCATGGCGGAGGAGCGGTGCGCCAGGGTCCACAGTTGCCAGATAAAGGAGATGCCAGACACCTCGCCGAAAAATGCCGGTTTGCCGGGCTCATGGAGGAACCTCACGTCTGAAACAAGTTTTTGAGTGATTATCAGCATTGTTCTTGATATCGGATTATCAACTGTTATCATCATTTTTCAGCAATATGTTCACTTTCATTACGGCGCGTCCCTCATTATTTTTTTTACACTTCCCTTATTCATTTTCAACCCTTGATTTCTCTTCGAGGCGTAACCTTTGTTTACGTTATTTCTTTTATTTGCTTTAATTGTTCAAATTATTTATACTTGTCTCCTCTCTGCCTCATGTTGTATTTAAAGACTTGTGTGAATTATGTGGCATATACTGCTGGTAACTCCAATAACAATCATAATGATCATAAAAATAGCTAATAATAATAATAATAATAATAATAATAATAATAATAATAATAATAATAATAATAATAATTATTATTATTATTATTATTATTATTATTATTATTATTATTATTATTATTATTATTATTATAACAATGATAATAGTAATGAGGGTATTATTGTAATTACTAAAATGTCAATAATAAAAATAAGATTTGATAATTGATAAGAGAGAGAGAGAGAGAGAGAGAGAGAGAGAGAGACTCGTCGATAGCTTATTACGGGATCAAGGCTTATTACACGGAAGATGTCACGAAGAATTTCAGGCAATGTAAAGAAAAAAAAATTCTCTCTCTCTCTCTCTCTCTCTCTCTCTCTCTCTCTCTCTCACTGACAGCTTGATGACAAGAGGACAGACAGAAACACAGGCAGAAACATTTAATTCAAACAGACATATCATTGTATATACTTCCTTTTAAGCAAAAACAATTTTGCTTCTTCTATTAAACAGTCACCTGTACTTTCCAAGCAATAAAAAAAACACCCATACATATACAGTGGAGGGGGAAAGCTGATAAAACAGACAAACATATCCGTGTGAATACATAAAAATTGTGATCTGGCAACTGTGCTTACCTCCCTCCTCCATCCCTCCCCCTATCTCCCAAAGGGCCGAGGACTCCGCCTACCATATTTTTTATACCCTTCCTCATGTTATTACGCCCTTGACCCCTGCCCACACTCTGCCACATGTGTCATACAGTAAGAATGGATATGCTCACAGAGAATAAGGCCGCTGGGTGAAGCATAAGAATTGTTCTAGACTGCAGAATCAAGACCGTACCGAATATGAGTCTGGACATGGCGTCGCCTTTGCCTACAAAGCATTGTGCATATTCCCAGTTCCCCTTCCTTTTATCCTTATTCTAGGCCACATAATCTTGTACTGATAGGGTTGTAAGAGATTATTTACCCCGGGGATGCATAATTTTATCAATATTTTTGCTGTTTCTTAGGAAAATACCACAAGGCCATGCCCTGATTCAGGGTAGCGGCCGGGATATCTGTCAGTCTCAGCTGATGGCGAGATGTTACTATCGATGCTGTATGAGGCTATCTAATGATAAACAGATATACTGCTATTGTTACTATCATTGTTATGTTATTATTGACGATTCCGTAGTTTTGTCTTTCGTTGGTTGGGTAGTTTGCATAATTCAGTCAGTGCATGCAGTCACATATAATTCTTTTCTTTTTCTTCCTTCTTGCAGACAGAAAGGATCATATGACAGGCAGCGTGACTGTCCTTTCGTGTCCGGCATTACACATATCCTCATGTTGGACACCGTACGTGCAAACAAACAGAAAGGAAGGGAAAGCGAGGGAGGGAAGGTCGAGGAAGAGAGAATGCCTAGGCCACACAGACTTCACACACGTGCTCCACCACCTCCACACACCTTATCCCCATCCTTCACTTTAACCCCATCCTATATCCCTATCCCCCGACCATCACTCTAATCCCTAACCTTCACCCCAATTACCTTCCATTAAGTATATATAACCCCCAACCCCAAAACTATCCCCATCCCCCCACCCTTAATTAACTCCCAATCTTCACCCTGACCCTCAACTTATATATTACTCAACCCCAACCTCCACTCCAATCTCAAACCAACATCCCGGCCTATCCGAGACCAACCCCAAAACTCTGTCACCAATTATAACCGCCACCTGTAACCCATAACATTTAGGCTACACTATAATCCGCATCCTCTGTCCCCACCCCAAACCTCTACCTCAATCCCAAACCTCCATCCCAACGTACGTAGGCTACCCTATATATAACCGGTACTCCCAACCCCCACCCTCTAATCCCAACTCGATCCTCCTCTTAATTAAAGCTCAACCATCTATCTCCACCCTTAACCTCCAACTCAATCCCAAATCTCCATCCCAACCCCTATATATATCGTATACATGGATGTAGCCTATACCCCTATAACCCCGCCCCCTTTTTATTCCTAACCTTCAAATCCCAATCTCCAATCCCCAGCTCCTCAACCCCTCCATCAATGGACCAATGGCAAACTCCCGCAACCCTTTACCCCCAACCATACCTCCCCCCCCACCCCCCCACCCCCCGTTATCTCAATCTCTTCAACCCCGACCCCCTCACACTCTCAATCCCCAACTCTAGGCTACTCAAGCTCGATCTCTCCCGATCCCCATTCCCACCAAGCACGTCACCTCCAATTAACCTCGATCCTATAGATAGAATTATTAAGCCAAAGGAAATTGGATGCATCAAACGAACAGATCGACATTACATAGAATTTTAAATAAGAAACTATACTTTAATGTTACAGAAAACAACCTTAAAGCATTAATGTAAATAAGAATGAAAAGAATGGGATATGCAAATGGAGAGAGAGAGAGAGAGAGAGAGAGAGAGAGAGAGAGAGAGAGAGAGAGAGAGAGACTGAATTTTTTTTTAAGACAAGCTGAACAAATAAGAAACAATGTCATGGCAATAAAACACAATGCATACTATTTCTCAATATATACTAACACACACACACACACACACACACACACACACACACCATAATCACATAAAGGTCTAAATATTAAAATCCGTCTCACCTGAAGAACGCCTGCAAGCCAAAAAAAAACGCTGGTAAAAAATATAACTAGACCAACTATTGCATACGTCAGCTGGTCACCATGTGGAGGCAAACTTTTCCCGCTCAAAATCACGAGAATAAGCTGAACCGCCGGAAAGTTGGTGTGATGATGGGAGTGTCCTCTTAGCAGTAGAAGAAGCAGCAGCAGCAGAAGTCTGAGGCGTGACTCACGGGGACGAAGGAGCAGTAACACACAGCAGGGAGTAGACAGTGTTGCCAGTACAGCGGAATTTTTGTGCTGGGTTGTTACTTTTCTATTATTTATATTATTGTTCTGCTTTTTCTTCTTCTTCTTCTTTTCATCATCATCATCATTATCATTATTGTTGTTGTTATTATTATCATTATTATTATTATTATTATTATTATTATTATTATTATTATTATTATTATTAGCCATATTATTATTATTATTATTATTATTATTATTATTATTATTATTGTTATTATTATTATTATTATTATTATTATTATTATTATTATTATTATTAGTAGTAGTAGTAGTAGTAGTAGTAGTAGTAGTAGTAGTATGAAACTTTTCTATAAAATAAAAAAAGCCGGCCGCGGGGTATTTGTGTGTAGTTGGATTGTGCTAAGCCAAGGCTTATCTGGAACGCAGTAATCATGTATTCCTGTTAGTGTAAAGCAAAGGCAGGCAATATAAGGAAGATGTGGCATATTCTCTCTCTCTCTCTCTCTCTCTCTCTCTCTCTCTCTCTCTCTCTCTCTCTCTCTTTTAGTCAACATCATTATCATCATCATCATCATCATCCTCCTCTTTATATCGTTATCATCATTCATCACCGTCATCACCATCATCATCATTCTTCAGTTATTAGCTACTAATGGACTGTTGGACAAAGGTAAATGTTAATTCAATCGTTAACTGTTTTTCTGTTTGCTCTAGTAAATTCTACAAAATACAGCAGCTTTACTTTGGTTGTTCATGCACCGGTAGGCCTATTTATAATTTTACTCATGATGTGATCGAGATGCCGGTCTACGCACATCTTAGTTTCAAGCATCATAAAAATATCTTCAACCTTATGAGACTTCTGACGATCGCTTTCTGTCTTTCCATGTTTTATCCGGCTTTATTTATCCAGTTCTCTTTGTGCGCTTAATTGCTTTCTTTGCACATGTTTTGAGAGGCGCCAAGTCTCTGAACTGTTGTCTTATTATGTGCGGACAGGCAGGATACATTGATTATGCATCTTTTGCTTCAGGGAGAGTGGCAAATGGATATTCATGACAAACAAACATGGCAAATTTTGAGAAAGCATTACTGACTGAATAGGGTTGATTATCATTTTAGTGGCTAGATCACTTTTGGGTGGATTCTAATTACTGATTGATTGATTGATTGATAGTTTATTGTTGCAGGTAAACAACAAGGGAGAAGGGAGGAACATGCCATCCCAACCCCCAGGCAGGACAGAGTGTGATTATACAGCTATTCTTTAGGTGTCATGATCGAGGAAGTTTGTATTTTTTCATTTTTAAGTACAGTCCTATTTGCATGTAGAATACACTTCATAATGTATCCACCCAAAGTACTCCATTCCATTCCTATTCTCTTTCTGATATATCTTTTTCGTGGGTTGAGTTTGCTGTAATTATTTGTCCTACATATCTGTACCTATTCCTCTATTTTCTCGAGGGTTTCATCACCGATCATTATTTATTGTCTTGCAAAGAGATTATAAAGAACGCCGCGTTGCCCATATTAAACTTCATATCTTACTTCTGAAATATCTCTGTGGAGTTCCTCGATCGCTCATTATTTTTAAGTTTTCCTCGTAATATGACTTATCTACACCCAGCTTTCTGAGTGCCAGTGTGACTGCTTACGTCACCACTGAGTCAAATTCATCGATGAAAAACATGCATATATAGTGATTGTTACTGCATGGGTCGATTTTTTAAACTTTTTTTTATGTTCTGCCTTTAGCGCCGGTAGGGTCTCTTGAACCTCTAGGACCTCTTGGACGACCCGGCCCAGCCCGTTAGTGGTGCAGGCGAATTTTATTTATAGTGTTATAGTGTCCTAAAGCCTATCCTCTGCAGGTAGGCTACAGGTGCACAGGTGTAGGGAGCGGTGCACCTATAATGAGCACCGGTAATAAGCACAACATTGCAAGAAAGGAAAGAAAACTGAAATAAGTGTCTGTCTTTTTATCCCTGTCGGTTAGGCTGTGTATTTACCTAGCTGTAGTATACAGGGTCTGTGTGTATAGGTATGCATGTATTAATGTCATTGTGATTAGCATTTCATCCTCTAGGAACTGTTAACTCTGCAAGGATTAAATTTTGATTTACACAGATATGCAGAGCATATCTAAAACTTGCATTTCTACTTTTAATGAATATCAAGTTGAAGGAAGAGAAGTCGAGCTGGATTTTAAATGGATAAATCGCACTGCTCTGGACCATGCATGGAAGGTGGGAGTTTATTCCATCCTCGCGCTATAACGCTGATAAAGAATATTTTGATTGATTGATGGTTGGTGCAGTCTGAATTTATTTGTTTGCACTTTAGTTTTGTGCCATTATTTCTCTTTCGGAATGTGTTGTCGATTAAAAACAATCCGGAATTGTCGACACACTGAGTTAAGCAATTTTTAGTAACATTTTAGACCTTTTCAGACCAGTGACGAGCGAAGTGACCGCCCGTGTTGGCAGCACTGGCAGCAGCAGCACCGCTCAGCACCGTACCTCAGCGCGGCCCATCCACGGTGCAGTGACAGTGAGTTACCAGGTGTACCACGCCCCCGTACCTGTACACCGGTATCTGGGGCGTCTGGGGGGTGTTTTGGGGCATCGGGACGCCTTGCTCTGGCTCCGGTGCGGCTGTGTGGGGCGCGGAGGGAGGAGGGACCTCGGTCCGTCCTGCCAGCCCCGCCTCCTTGGGTCCGTTTTTGTTTCCACTTCTGCAATGGAGGAGCCCCGAGCCGTCTCCTCAGCTGGCCGGGTCATTGCCTGGGCACACGGAGCCCCAGAGTCCCCCTAGAGGCCGTGGGTCGTGGTGTATCCCGCCTGGCTGTGAATTAGGGGCCTCTTTTATTGTTGTGTGATCGGCCTGGCATTGTTTACATCCGATACCTCACATGCTGACCCTCCCCCTCCCCTGCCCGGAGCGCCCGACCTTACCTTGCCTCGCCTTACCTTACCTTACCTCGCTCTGCCTTGCCCTGGCGACACAGGTTGTGGTTCAGTGAACCTGCGATCCAATATCATGAAGTGAACGATGTACATCTGAAATGTCAAGAAATCGGGTCGGTATGTAACGCTGTCCGAATCTAGCTGGGCTCTCCTTCCATACCTCACCCTGCAGACTGGGAGTGTGCCACCTTACTGGATGTGCAGACTGATATTTCATAAAGTACACAGTCAGTAAATATGAAGAATAAGGATGTGCATCTTCAGTATTAAAAATAGTAATAATAGATGCTGATTCTAAAACCAACCAGAAATAGTAAAATTTGGGTGGGTTGAGGGGCAGAGCCCCCTCGTTGGGAGGTTATAGATATATTCACATGTCTTATAGTGGCCATCAGGGATAGCAGACAAGAGGACATCTTATCATCATAGATAGGTTGAAGTGTATATATTTAACCTCCTTGCAGGGGGCTCAGCCTCCCAATATTTTACTGCTTCCAGATTTTTTTTGTGTGTATTATTTGTGTAGTCTAGTTCTTAACAACAATCAACAATCTGCTTGCTTCATAGTTAAAAACAAATAAAGTATTTTATTATGATCTAATCTTTACTTGGAGTGTTATCACTTTGCTTTACTGTAGTCCTTGGTTTCCTTATAACTTACATATGCTGTAGAGTCAGGTTAAGGTGCAGTCCATATATCTGATTATAGGCTGCTATTTATACAGTTGGAAGAAGGCACAGCTATATATGTGTGAACTGGGCAACCTTGTCACCTGTATGGCCTAGTAGGTGTATATGTTCATAAGAATGTTTTGTATAAACTTTATTGAAGCATTAATGGTAACTCTCAGAGACTAAGTTCTGATTCCCAACTACTTGTCTCCCTCCTAACAAACTGTGCAAATCTCAAGAACAACTCATTCATCCATTTTCTTCTCATTTCCTCTTCTATCGCCCACTAACCTAGGGACCTGGAGAAATGTGTTCATTTTTTTGGGGGTTGATAGCATATCAATGACCTTAGAATTTTCAAGGCACCTATTTGAAGTAAGAAGGGATTGATTGCACCAAAAAACCTTCACATATGTAGGTAATGTATAATAACATCCTATACAGTGGAGGAGTTTGGGGGTTAAGTGAGGAGGCATATTTATACAGGTTAACCAAACTTTGAGAAATCCTTACTGACTGAATAGGGTTGATTATTATTTTATTAGTTGGATTATGGTACTTTTTGGTACTGTCTAATTACTGCTCTTTAGGTGTCATGAGGGAGTTTGCATTTTTTTCATCCTTCAGTGCAGTCCTATTAGCATGTAAAATACACTAAATACTAATTGATAGGATAGTAGTATACCATGATGACTCGCTTATCTGTTTCATTGAAGGGCTTTATCAAGACACTGATAAATGTTGGGCTCTGCAGTTGCTGAAACCAGTAAACCTAGATAAGATACCAGGATGACTCTGTTAGTCATGCAATTGTTGTTCATGAAAGACCAAGTGAATGTACTGATAAAATGTTGTGTTCTACATTTTTGATGTTCCCATAACTGATAAAATGTTGTGTTCTACATTTTTGATGTTCCCATACTAACTTAGAATCAAGTCTTAAGTATTTCAATTCAACCACTTTATATATTTTTTCCCCAACCAAATTTTATGGTCTGTGGCGCTCTCTACTCTAACTGTATAGCTCTACATAATTGATGGTCTCCTCTCCTAGTCTTTCAACTACCAATACTTTACTCCTACCTGCATCAACTGTCAGCTTTCTCCATTCACACACCCTGTCAAAGCCATCCACAATCCTATGAGTCATCTTTTCATATTCTGCCAGCAGCACTATTACATACAAATAGACCTGCTGCTAAGGACTGCTCTGCATCTCTCATTTTCAGCCTTGCACCTAAACCACTTACTCATTTCTTTAATGCAACCATCTGTATGTATATTGAAAAGCCATGGTGACAGCACACACACCTGTTTCACACCCACACTAACATTGAAACTGTCACTCAGCTCCTTATTCACTCACACGTTGGCACTCCCATCCATGTATAAAGACTTTGATCCCTTCAAGTAGTCATCTTCACATGTAATATATTTTCAGGATATCCCTTAAGCCCTTCCTGTCAACCTTATCATCAGCTTTCTCATGGTTGATGAAAGTCAAACAGCTTCTTATACTTCTCTTAAGTATTTGCTAACTATAATTTTTCAGTGCAGAATTCTGGTCCACACATTCCCTCCCTTTCTTAATTCCCCCAGGGGGCTGTTTATCACCTACTTCTTTATCACTTGTTATCAGCCTCATTTAAATGCTTTTCACACACCCTTCCTGGCATGATGATAACTTATTGCCTCATAACTGTTACAGTCTTCTCCACTTTTCTTTTATACAGCAGCATAATGATGGTGTTTATCCAGTGTTGTGGCACTTTACCCTGCATCCATGCTACATTAACATCTGCATTATCCACTCGACAACTACATTTCTCATATATTTCTGCTGTTATATCATCAATGTCAGGTACCTTTCTACTTCTAAACTATTGCTTCTTCTATCTCACCCACACCTTCCATCTCTCCCTACACTGCCCCACATTTGATATATTATCAGTAATATGCATTGTTTTACCTACCCGAGTCCATTTATCTTCTTCATGGTTATTGAGATATCTTCAACCTCAGTCTGTTTTCTAATCCATGATACTTGCTTCCTTCCTCTCCATATTATACCCAGTATTTTTCTATTTCACTTTTGTACACTTTCTCTCTAAATGCTTGGTGAAGCATCAAGTTTCTGAACTATATGTAAGGGTTAGCAGGATACACTGATTGTACATCTTTCTCCTCAGGGACAGTGGCAGGCTGCTATTCATGATATTACTGTGTTCATCAAAAGTGCAAAAACACTCCATCTCATTCCTATTTTCTTTCTGATTTCATTTTCATGGTCTTTGTTTCTACTGATTGCTTGTCCTAGATATGTATATTCCTCAACTCTTAAGTGTTTCATTCTCAACCCTTATTTGCTATCATTCCAACTAATTATTAAACATTGTCTTTGTGTTTTTCCTATTTATCATCAGAACTACTTTTAGCCTCTTTGTAGTTAATAAATCATTCTTTGTTACATTTTCTCTGAACAATACAAAATGGAAAAAAAAAATTGTGGTTTGCAATCGCTGTATATAATGATACAAAAAGGGTTGGTAGGATTGTTCTATCAACTGTGTCAGAATTATACATATTTTGTAGCTTCTTAAGATTTAATTAATCCAGTTGTCATTATATACAGGTTTGTTAAATAGAAGCTTTCCATTTTTTTTCTAAGGTGCTGGTAAGGCATTTGTGTTGTGTGTTTATGAGGCATTCTGGATCTGGATCATAATGCGCAGGGCACCTTTCCGGTGCATAACACGCATATTTGGGCTCAGTTAGTGTGTCTGTCTGTCTCACTGCCCAGTGTGTTTGTGAGGCATTTGGCAATAGATCAATGCAGCAATTTTACCAAAAAAACAAATAGTGTTCATCATATAGCAAGAGCCTTGTCACATCTGTTCTTCTAGACCCCCCTTCCCCAACCCTGGGGTCGCCAAGACCTCAAAATATTAAACATAGTGTTATATTATAATAACACATATACAACTAAACTAGTGGGGTCTTGGTCATGTCTAGAGGTGCATGGATGGGGTCGCTTGAAAATAAGGTTGGGCACCACTGTTCTAGATGTTACAATACATCTCCATCAGTGGAAAAGAACTGAATTACTTATTTATTCTTCTTATTTGTTTACCTTTCCTCAGGCTAGACCATCTCTTTATTCACCCTCCCACAGACGTGTTAACGGCATAGCAAGGCTGGGGTGCAGAGAAGCGCAGAGCCGAGGCACAGCATGGCGACTCCCAACAGCGAACCGATGGGGAGGCTCAAGAAGTTCCTGGTGATGGGCAACAACCCCACAGAAAGATATGGAGGTGAGGACTGGACCTGATGATTCTTGATGTAGTAGTTCCTGTATGTGTGTATGGAATAATGATAATAGTAATAATAATAGTAATATCTAATAATAATAAATAGTTCATTCAGTGATTGCACTGTTAGGCTAAAAATGTACAAGTCATATACATATCAATCCATTTTGCAGAAAATTTACAGAAAAAGTAAATAAATAAATAAGTACCAAAAAAGGTGGTTGGGGACTGGTTGGGTGAAGGGTTCTCTGCGAGGGTGGGGTTTATGGAGTTAGGGGTGGGATGGGTGCAGTGTGATGACGTGGAGGCTGGGCAGCTTCGGCGGGTTGTCACAGACATGCTAAGTCCCGGGGCATTCCCAGGTTAGACGGAGAGTCAAGTGACAGTTGATTTAGAGGCAAAGGTGGTGCATTATTGCGGTCACTCGCATTACAGGCTTAGTTGTTAGGTGTTAAGTCCTGGCCTGGTGAGACAAGAGGGAAGGGTGGTTTCTGGTCAGCTGGGAGATGGTAGTGACGGGGACATTCCACAGGTCACATGATAAAGTCTGTGGCCGTGGGAGTGGTGTAGATGGTATGTCACAGCCTTTGAGGTGGTGAGGAAAATGGCAGTATGGTAACATCAACCTAACCCTCACCTTTATCCACCTTCCACAGTCCACATGATACGTGATGTGATCAACTGGTACCAGGGCTTTGAGCGAAGTTGCCGCAAGGGTCAAGAGGTGGTGCTGACAAACATCACCAAGCCCTTAGAGGCACTGCTGGAGGCCTCGGTGATCCCTACCATGGTGAAAGAGGGCAAGGCAGAGGCTATCATGGATACCCTTCGCACCTACAGCCAGCTCTCCTACGTCGATAAGGAGGCACTGGTGAGGCATTTGGCTAGTGGCTCTGGGTTGGTATTCTCAGACATTTCTGCCTCTCTCATCAACTATTTCCAAAGGCCATAAAGGAGATCAATTGGGCTATAATGAGTGTTTCTTTAGGTTCACGGTGCATTACCACTAGGGTCATAAAACTATCCCTGGAAATGCCCAAAACTCCTATGAAAGCCTTGTCAAATGTGTGAGCTTGGCACTGATATGTTCGAGAATATGGCGCCTGTATCTTATTTCATAATCTAATGGTATTAATTTTGATCTGTGGTTTGTGTTACTAGAGACCTGATGGCAACACTGGATCACTCGATGAGTTGAAATTTTAGTAGCTTGCATCACCTGCCAATCACACCTATTTAATCAGACACTATTAGGGATCATATTCTAGTTCAGTAGATTCTCTATTTAATGTGAGACAGGTACCAAGAAATTCAAGCAAAATGAAGGTGCTATTTCAAAGAGATTTATCTGTGTGGGATTGGAGTGGCCTTTTTTTTTTTGTTTTTGTTTTTGTGTGTGTGTGTGTGTGTGTGAAGGAGTCAGTTCAAAGGGATCTTATAGGGAAATCCCCAATTATCAGCATAACCATAAGGAGAAGCCTCTTACTCTTGAGTGAATATTTTGTAGCATTCACTCCATTTGATCACACATTATTAAGGAGCATACTGTAGTACTTTACCTCGCAATCATCATAGTAACCATAGAGAGAAACCCTGTGCACTGTCTTACTCTGTGGTGTGTGCAGGTGTTGTGCTTGGCTGTGGCATCCAAGCAGAGCGACCAGAAGAAGCTGGTGACGGACGCCCACTCAGCTGTGCGGGAACTGTGCACTGACACCCACCTCTTCTTCCTCTTCATACATATCTCCAAGATGATCGCCAGGATAAATGGTTACTCAGGTAGGCGGGCTGCTGTGATGGGCTGGTAGGGAGTGTGTGCTTATGTCAGTCTGTTGTGCATGTGGGACTTTCTAAGATATTTGTGTGGTGGTTCAGGAATAAGTGTGATTTGGTAGAGTAGTTGGAAGCTTGAAGGATGAGAGATGCATTGATGTGTGTATGTGTCCAGAATGCATGTGGTAAAGTGGTGAGTAAAGAAGAGAGAAGGTGAAGAGAGAAAGAACAAGAAAAAAGAAAAGAGAAGTAAGTGGTGATTCCTGACCTGTTTGTTGGAGAGAGACGCTAAGACCTTAGATGGGGAACCTTTCATTTCCTTATTCCAGGTTGGGGTCGAGGGCTGCGACGGGCAGTCAGCGAGTGGTACCTGTCCTGGGAGCCACAACGTCTGGCCCTGGAGGTGACGCGGCACTCCAGTGCTCACGGGTGGACTCACAGGGATGTCATCAGGCTGGCCCACCTCAAGCTGAAGGACATGCCATTGGGTGAGTGCTAAAGACAGCTGGTGGGGGAGTAGATGTGTGTATGTGTATTTATATTTTGCAGGGACTGTGTGTGAATATGTGTTTTTTTAGGGACTACATATGTGTATGTGTTTTCAGGGGCTACATGTGTGTGTATGTGTGTTTTGTAGGGACTATGGTTTCCAAAAGCCAAAAAGGAGACCAGTCATGTATTAATAAGTGTTTCTTAGGTTCATGGTACAGTAGAAGGGTCAAACTAGCACCGGTGTCTTAAGAGTACCCCTGGAAATGACTATAAATCCTACGAAAGCCTTGTCAAATGTGTGTCCTTGGGTGCCAAAATGTTTAATAATGCAGCCCTATATATGTGTGTATCTTTGTATGTGTTTTCTGCAAGGACTACATATATGATGTATGTGTGTGTGTGTGTTTTTCAGGGACCCAGGTGGTACTTCACTACGTCTTCCTGGGCCTGGAGAAGACCAAGGACAAGTACACAGGCCAGGAAAACACCTCCGAACTGCTGGAGCTGCTGCAGGCTCTTGATCGACACCCACACTCATCCTCTACCCCACAGGTACCACCCATGACCCCTTCTTTACACAGGTACTCTCAACAACTCTCCTCCATTAAAGAGGCAACTGTCCACATCCACCTCCACCTCACCCATCCATGCACAAAGTTAGTCTCTCCCTCCCTTCCACCTCAACACACACCCTCCACTCCACAGGTACTCTCAACACACACCCTCCACAATATAGGAACTTCATACAACACCCCCCCACTATACAGTTTCACCCATCAACCTCAACACACATCACAGATACTCTTTGTGGCCCTACCCTCTGCTTAAGCTTACACTCTCTCCACCAGGCATTCTTTACAACTCTCCACCTTGACACCCAGATCTTCCACTTTATAGGCACTCTACAGCCCCATTCTCCACTATAACACACCCTCCACTTCAGGCACTCTACAACTCCCCTTTCCACTTCAAAATATATCTCCCACTTCACAGGTACTCAACAGCCCCATTCTCCACTGTAATACACACCCTCCACTCCACAAGTACTATTGACAACCCTTCCCTCCACTTCAAATCACATCCTCTACTTCAGGTCCTCTTCACAACCCTCCCCTCTACCTTAATTAGTTTCTCATTATTCGTTATTTGTTATCTTTGTACTCGTTTCAACCCTCCCCTACACCTTAATCAACTTCTCATTATTTGTTATTCATTATCATTACTCTTTTCACCCCTCCCCTGCACCTTAATTAGCTTCTCATTATTTGTTATTCATTATCTCATTACTCTTCGCAACCCTCCCCTACACCTTAACCAACTTGTCTTTATTTCTTATTCATTATAATTATCATTACTCTTCGCAACCCTCCCCTTCACCTTAACCAACTCTTCTCGTTATTCTGTGCCGAAGGAAAAAACTACTCTATTTTAGGTGTTGTAGTTTGCTTTACTCATCTTTACTTACCATGTTAGGCTTGATGTAAATAAAACTACGTATTCTGCGTATGCTCAGGGCTAACGTAATTTCCTCTTCTTAAATATTATCTCTCTCCTACCAAATAATGCTGGTTAAGGAAGGATATTCATCTTCACTCCACCCAATAACTTATTTTAATTGGTTTGCATAGGTTTGCTGTAATGCGGTTGTTATCTGGAAATAAAAAGATTATCGTGTAAGTGTAGGCTAAGACACAGAGGATAAAGCTTTTTCTGTTTAGTTTGAGTTACTTTAGTGGGCAGTTGTAGGTGTGTGTGTGTATGTGTGTTCTTCCCTATTCTTATTTGTTTGTATATATGTTCTTATCTGTTCTTGTGTTTATGTGTATGTGTTCGTTCTTACCCATTTTTATGTTTCGTATTTATGTGCATTCTTACCTATTCTTATTTTTGTGTATATGTCTGTTCTTACCTATCCTCATTTTTGTGTGTATATAGTGATCTTACTTATTCTTATATTTGCAGGATTGAGTGAAGTTTGTGTGTGTGTGTGTGTGTGTGTGTGTGTATTTACCTAGTTGTTTACCTAATTGTAGTTTTACAGGGCCTGGGCTTACGCTCGTGTGGTCCCATCTCCGTATCTGTATTTTTGGTGTGTGTGTGTGTGTGTGTGTTAGTGTGTGCATGTGCATGTGGCTACATGTATGCAATTACCTTACCTTGTTGGTTCAGGCCGGGGAGGTAGCGTGGGACCAAGACCAGGTGATCAACAAGGCCAACAAGGTGCACGCCCAGTTTGGCAGCCTCAACCTGCACGACGTCCCCTCACAGAGTCTCAAGTCACAGGAGGTACAGTTTACAGTCCCTTTTGTTTACTGTATTCATGTTATATTGAGTGTACTTTTTTTTCAGTAAAGGAAATTGCTCAAGGTCAAAATATAAAAAAAGAAAACAATAATGAAAAAAAGCCTACTAATTGCTGCTCCTATTTAAAAGAGTTGAGAGGAGTGGCCAAAAGAGAGGTCAATTTCGGAAGGAGAGGTGTCCTGATACTCTCCCCTTGAAAGATTGTATATTCATTGTCTTGTATATGCATTGACGTCCCTCCCTGAGCCTCTAGTCACAGGGGGTGCAGTTTACAGCCCTTTTATTTATTGTGTTCATGTTATATTGAGTGGACGTGTATATGCATTGATGTCCCTCCTGAGCCTCTAGTCACAGGAGGTGCAGTTTACAGCCCCTTTGTTTATTTGGTTCATGTTATATTGAGTGGACGTGTATATGCATTGACATCCCTCCCTGAGCCTCAAGTCACAGGAGGTGCAGTTTACAGCCCCTTTGTTTATTTGGTTCATGTTATATTGAGTGGACGTGTATATGCATTGACATCCCTCCCTGAGCCTCAAGTCACAGGAGGTGCAGTTTACAGCCCCTTTGTTTATTTGGTTCATGTTATATTGAGTGGACGTGTATATGCATTGATGTCCCTCCTGAGCCTCAAGTCACAGGGGTCGCAGTTTACAGCCCCTTTGTTTATTTGGTTCATGTTATATTGAGTGGACGTGTATATGCATTGATGTCCCTCCCTGAGCCTCAAGTCACAGGGGGTGCAGTTTACAGCCCCTTTGTTTATTTGGTACATGTTATATTGAGTGGACGTGTATATGCATTGATGTCCCTCCCTGAGCCTCAAGTCACAGGGGTCGCAGTTTACAGCCCCTTTGCTATTGTTTTATTCATTTACTGCTACTGTACACTTGATCCATGTTCATCAGATTCGACTCAACTAATCACCATTCATATATTTCTATCAGGTTTGGTCTCATCTCCTGGACAAGCTGGACGGACAGAGTGTGGTGGCCAGCGTGAACCGCCTGGCGCGATGCAACTTCCTTGCTGCCACCACTGAGGCCGCTGCCGCCCCCCTGCAGGGCCAGCTAGTGGATCGCCTCACTCAGGATGATGTGGCAGCCTCAGGCACCACCCCAGCACAGGTCCTCATGACCCTACATGCCTATGAGCACCCCACCAGGTAGACAGAGAGTGAGAGAGAGTCTAATAAAATGGAGAAATAATAAGAGAGGAGGGGAAGGAGGATGGAAGGAAGAGCATTAAAGGAGGAGGAAGAGAGAGAGGGAGAGGGAGGGAGGAAAGAGAGGAAGGAAGGAGTGGCCTGAGGAGGAGGGAGGAGAGGGAATGGTCGGAGGCTTGTGTGAGAGAGAGAGAGAGAGAGAGAGAGAGAGAGAGAGAGAGAGAGAGAGAGAGAGAGAGAGAGAGAGAGAGAGAGAGAGAGAGAGATATATATAGATATATATATATATATATATATATATATATATATATATATATATATATATATCATATACAGTAGACCCTCTATTTAACATAAGACATGTACCTAAGAAGTTTGATAAAAATGGAGGTATTATTTCAATGTGATTTATCAATTGGTGACTGGTGGGACTTTTGTAGCTTGTGTGTATTTACCTATTTATCCTATTTGTAGTCTACCGGGCCCGAGCTAAGCTCTAATAGTCCCATCTCCATATCTACATTCTTCCAGCCTTTCCTTTCCTTGTTGGACACTGTTCGCCTCCACCACCTCTTCCCGCAAGCTGTTCCATCTTTTAACACTTCTATGTGGAAAACCATACTTTTTTTAGTCACTCAAACAGGTTCCTTTATTAAGTTTCTTCCTATGTCCTCTCAGTCCCTGTGTTCTCACAGTTAAGAAGAGATCATCTCTATCCACCTCATCAAACTTATTTACCAACTTATACAGTGTGATCAGATCTCCTCTCTCCCTTCTTTGTTCCAGTGTCAAGTCCATCTCCTTCAGTCTGTCTTCAATGTCATATTTGAGAGTTCTGGGACCATTTTAGTTGCAATTTTCTGTATCCTTTCCAGCTTTCTGATATCCTTCTTTTTGTGAGGCAACCACACAACTGCAGCATATTCAAACTTTGGTCTTATCATTGTTGTTATTATTTTCTTCATCATTTCTTTGTCCATAAAATGGAATAATACCCTTATATTTTGCATCATCCTGTAGGTTTCTCCAAACAGCTTGTTTATGTGCTTTTCTGGGGATAGAGTGTCTTGCATCGTTACTCCCAAATCTTTTTCTTAATGTACCACCTTTAAGTTTTCTTCTCCCATCCTGTATGTTTTCCTTGGTCTTTTTTTACTTTCCCCATTTCCATAACATGGCACTTGTTTGCATTAAATTCCATCTCCCATACTTTAAAAGAAATGCACTAAATGGAGGGTTTACTGTATATATTTGTCTGCATGTCCCCTAGAATGCCCAAGAGAAAAGTTTCCATGTTTATTCTGATTTGGTAACTTGTAACACGTGTCCAACTTGGCTCACAGGTTCATTGCGGTGGGGGGTGGCAAGGGTGCAGACAGGAAGGCCAAGGGCGAAACTAAAGTGCCGCGTCCCCCCGGTAAGGTGTCCTCGAGAAGACCAACAAGAGTCAACCCCAAAGTAGTGGATGCACTTCACTCGCTGCTAACAGCCAGTGCCAGGGTAAGTGAGTGTGTCTGTGTGTATTTACCTAGTTGTAATTTTACAGGGCCTGGGCTTACGCTCGTGTGGTCCCGTCTCCGTATCTATAATTATCCAACTTTTCCTTGAAACTTTGCACACTCTTCGCCGATACTATTTCTTCACTTAATCTGATTCAAACCTCTATATTTCTTTGTGGGAAGCTATATTTCTTTATGTCTCTTGAGCATCTTCCTTTCCTCAACTTTTTACTATGTCCTCTAGTATTCCTGCTGGAAGGTTCCTCTCTTAGTAGCAATTTCTCGTTATCTACTTCTTCCATTTTACTCAATAGCCTATATATTTGTATTAGGTCTCCTCTTTCTCTTCTTTGTTCTAGTGTTGGCAAGTCCATTTCCTTTAGTCTCTCTTCATATGTCAGTCCCTCCAGTTCTGGAATCATTTTTGCCATCCTCTGTATTCTTTCTAGTTTTACTGTGTTTCTTCATATGTGGAGACCACACTGTTTCTGCGTATTCTAGTTTAGGTCTGATCATAGAAGTTATTAATTTTTTCATCATTTCTTTGTCCATGTAGTGGAATGCTATGCCTATATTTCTCACCATGTTATATGTATCACCGAAGATCCGATTTATATGACTTCCTGGTTGCATATAATCTTGCATTATTACTCCCAGGTCTCTCTCTTCATTTACTTTCTTTAATATTTCACCATCTCCCATTTTATATGTCCATTTTGGTCTTTCTACACTTTTTCCCATTTCCATAACATGACATTTCTTCACGTTGAATTTCATCTCCCATTTCTGACTCCATTTCCAAATCTCGTTTAGGTCTTCTTGCAGCTCCTTGCAGTCTTCACTGTTTCTTATATGTCTTTGCAGTTTAGCATCATCCACAAACAGGCTCATGTAGCTGTTTATTCCCTCTGGCATATCATTAATATAGACTAGGAAGAGTACTGGTGCTAAAACCGACCCCTGGGGCACTCTGCTTTCCACCGTTCTCCATTCCGATCTAGTGTCCTTAACCACGGTTCTCATCTCTCTTCCTCTTAAGTAGCTTTCCATCCAGCACTTCATTTTCCCTCTCAATCCTCCTTTATTTTCTAGTTTCCACAGCAGTCTTGAATGTGGAACTTTGTCAAATGCCTTCATTAAGTCTAGGTAAATGCAATCCACCCATCCTTCTCTTTCCTGTAATTTGTCCGTCACTCTTGAGTAAAAGCTCAGCAAGTTTGTCACACATGAGCGGCCTTTCCTAAATCCATATTGATTGTTTGTGATAAGATTATGTTCTTCTAGAAATCTCATCCATTGTTCTTTTATTAATTTCTCACATATTTTGCATACTACACTGGTCAGAGACCAGTGTGTGTGTATTTATGTATGTATATATAACCTACTATTTATCTACTAATGCGCAGGACCTGAGATATTCTCTTAGTGTCCTGTTTCCATATCTATATTTGTTCAGAATTTCTTTTAATTGGTGAACGTTCTTTGCAGTAATCACTTCTTCCTTTTATCTGTTCCAAGCATGTGTGCGGAAAGCTGTCATTCTTGGCATCACTAATGCTGCTAGTCCGCCCCTTGAAGTTCCTGACCCTCTGTCTGACTGCACGATCATGTATTTTAACACATTCTTATCTTATAATTGTGTATATGAGAGAAAGAGAGAGAAAGACTATGAGCTGTATGATTGTTCTTTGTAAGTCCATAATGCAGCATCTTATGACATGTTTGTTCCTTATCCTTGCAGAATGCAGAGCAGACAACACGTAGACTGGGCATCTGTGTTGACGTTCGGGGCACCATGGGCACCAGCCACGTGTGGACGGGCAACCCGGTGGGCAAGGGAGAGGTGGGTGCCGGTGGGGGGACATTGAAGGCTACTCAAGTCACCCTTTTAGCTAAGATACTTCTACTGCCATAAAAGGTTCAGAAAGGCTGCTACTTTTTTTTATTTTTATATATACAGTCGTCCCTCAAATAGTATGGTTTCCAACACAGGTAACTCTCAATCTACGCGAGTTTGGTTTACATGTTTTTCAAATAAGGCGGGGTCCAAAATTCAAATAAATGGTTAATTTCCACGTTTTTTTTCACTTATACTTGATATTTTATGGAGTGAGAAACCAGATGTCTCATGCAACTGGACTCACACGGTGCCGTGGCCTCACAGCTGAGCTCAGTTCTTCCCGCGCGCCACTTGAACAACAATACAGTACCCACGCTGCCACACTACTCAAGATTCGTGATTGGATTTGTAGTGAAACCCGCTACAAGCCATAGAATGGGAGAGTCTGGCAAACTTAATCACAGGTTTCAAATTGTTACCAAAAAGAAACGTGCAAAATTCAGATTAATACTGATAATATGTTATTTTTTCATGTGGGTGCTTTAGATATTGTCAGAATCTCAAAGAAGTACCTGGAGCCTAGAGTACACAAAAAAAACACCTTTGTATCAGCATCAATGTGAATTTTGCATGGCTCGTTTGGTAACAGCATAGTGCCTGTGATGAAGCTGGCCAAGCTTGTCTATTATTTGACTGCCCTGATGTGTTGCTTCCATGTTGCAGGTGACAGGACACGAGGCTGCTGCCACCACCATACTGACGCTCACCTCGGGGGGCACCTGTCCGGCGACCACCACCCTCGCTTTCTCCGGCACCACATTTTCAGAACTCAAGCTCACCGAGGGCATCACTGTGCTCCAGCTCATTGAGAAGTTTAGAGAGGTTTGTGGGTGCTCTGGGAGTAATATGTTAAGAGCTCTGGCCGGCTGTGGGCTTGACTGGTCTAGTACATTTGTTAATATTTAGAGTTTACTGTGTCAAGAAAAGCTCAGGAAAATCCATAAACATAAAAATCTTTTGGAAGCAATGAATTAATTAAAAAATATAATTTGAATAATAGATATTGGGCAAATTAGTATTCTCGCTTTGTCTTAGTTATTTTGGGTAGTTATCTCCAATTATTTCATTCAAAGTAATGTTGGGGCTCACGCTGAATGGTGTGTTGCCTCAGCACTCACCTTTGTTTCTGGCCCTTGAACCTGTAGTGGATAAATACCCATACCTTAGAACACAATCAATCAATCAATGGGGGCATACAATGCATCCCTGAATATTGCTAAATCTATATGAGCACCCAGTCTAAAATTGTAATGGGGAGTATTTCTGCTTTTCAAACCATATGAGAAATTGACCTACCTGCTACAAACGTTATTCCAATAACCCGCCCATGAATCGATACTCACCCCTTAAAACACCAGGCATACTCTCAAGTGTCAAGGCAAAGGGTACCCCATGGCTCAAGGTCTTCATGGTCCTTTTCTGCATCTTGGACCACTACTAAAAGAATGTCCAAATGTGCAAAATGGGCCCTTGGGATGTTGCTTCAGTGATCAGGAGCCTTCAGTGCTGCTTCTATGTAAATGACAGCACTGTACTTCCCTGTCTTCCTGTCTGGAGCTAGCAATATCTCCTGACTGAGGGAAAAATAACTCCAGTGCTACCCTTTACTTGTGAGCAGCTTTGAACATCCACCATCCAGGTCGAACTCCATCAATTTTCCGTAATTGTTGAAGCGAATGTTGACAGATTAATGAGCTTTAAATCACACTTCTCTTGCCATACAATACTGCTTCCATAGATAAAAGCCAAACACTACTATTGCTCATTGTCAAACTGTGTCTAGCTGCCTCAGTAATTTATGCCAAACTTCACCATTGCCAGATAATTTGGTGAGGTAAATGTAGAGGGGGCATTTAGCTAAGGAAACCTAATATTAAAGACTAAATGATTAAAGTTGATATCCAGTAATGCCAAGCTACTTATAAATGTTGCTTAAAAAGGCCAGTAGTGTCAAACTCTCATCTGGACACTCTTTCTCTTTACTTATGCAGGACCTTTTTTGTTTTCTCTTTGTTTCCCTTGAGTTGTTTACTGTAAAAAAAAAAAGCTAATGATTAAAGTTGCTTCAATAATCAAGACCAGTGATGTCAAGCTATTAAAGCTGCCTCAGTAATCAAGCCCAAACACTGTTACCAGACTGTGATTGGCGAGGTCAACGTGGAAAGGGCACTCAACTGGGGGAAGACGCACCAGGCGGAGACATTGGTGGTGCTGACCCACCGCCTGGAGCAGTCCACCATCACTTCTGCCACTGCCGCCCTCCAGCGCCACAACGAGGCCAACAACACACAGACAAGGTACGTCAAGAGATTTTTTTTTTTTTTCTCTTATTTACAGCAGTGAAAACAGCTCAGGGGCATAAAAAAGCAGACAAACAAAAGTCCCTAAACAAGAGGTTGTAATATTCTTGAAGAAATTTTGTTTGATATTATTTTTATTTTCACATGTGACAGTTCTTCTATATACTAACTAGAAGTATTGATTTTAGCTTTTTTACACATTCTCAGGAGATAAAATTTAAACAAGATTTTGATGAGAGATTTACTCCTTTGGGGATATGTGGTCATACAGCACCTGGGGGGATATCCTCTCAGGGTATATCAACATAATGTGGGTCTGTGGCTCAGTGCATTGTGGTGAGGAGAAAAAAAGAGAAAGTTGGTCAGGTTTTCCTCACCTTTCTCCTCACCATATTCCTGTTTCCTGCTTCTCTTCTGCTCTTCTTTGTGTTCACTGAATTAGCATCATTTGCTTTTGTCAATTGTGAGTGTAGGGAGGGATGGATAGACTTTCCTCTTTACACTGTCCACTGATAACAATTATGGAGAAAATAATGCATCAGATGCAGTCAGAGTTATATGAATAATGTTATTGATAAGAATTGAGGGAGATGCTGGTAATGGTATGCCCAAGGGAGATGGTTCTGAATGAGCTTGGTTATGAATAAGTATTAAAGGAGAAGGTGCCTTACGAGGAGTGAAAGGGGACTGTGAATGCTGAGAACTACATTATCTTTCTAAGATTTTGCAAAGTAAAAGCTCTCGGTCATTTATGTGCAAGAGAAAGTGTCATGGCCATGACAGCAGTTTACTACTATAACTATAGTGTAGTATTCTCCCACACATACTACAAGGATGGTTAGTTACCATGTTGTGCCCACAGACTGGTGTTGTGTGGGCTGTGCTCAAGACACATCAGTGTCCCACACTCTGATGACCTGCTTGTGGTGTTGGGCTTCCACCAGCGGACACCCACCATTATCAGGGCCTTCCACGAGCGCTACTTTTGAGGCTCCCGGCCTGCCCACTGCCGTCAATGCTGCTGCTGCTGCTGCTGCTCCAGATCTGCAAGTGACAATTGATCTTGTTAAATGTTACACTATACGTTACATTAGGAAGGTCAGTTGGCTGGGATGCTTGCCTGTCCCTTTCCTTCTAGCATAATAGCTAGCAAAATGGTCCTGTCCTTAGAGTGGGGCTATTTTCCATTGTTTCCAGGGATACCAGGTTTATCAATACATGTAAGGACACATATTTCCTGCAATATATTTTACTTGTTGTGTGAATTAAAGATATACAGGTATACAGTAGTACATTTTATATACAATATCATACTGTTTGCTGTTTGTCTTCCTCAGTAAACAGAGGTGTCATTGAATCTGAGCCAGAGTGCGTGTGTCTGGCCTCAGCGTGGCAGATCAGAGTGGTGCTGCACCCTCAATGAGCCACTCCAAGCTACAAACTTGAGCTTTCATGTTACTGTGCTGGTTTAACAATATTTCACAGAGGAAATATTTTTGGTGCCTTGACAAAATTTCATCCTCATTAGCTAACAGTTGCAGTGCTTGAAGTCCTTTCAAAGTGGTGGGGAAGAATGCAAACTTCATACAACAAATCACAGCAAGAAAGTGTAATATGTATTTGCTTCACTGAGAACTAGCAGTGATGAGGGAGAGTAAGTGTTTCTGTGTGTCACTACTACTTGTGCACTGTGAACTAAACACTGTGCACAGATCTCCTTTGCTGAGTGGTTTATGCACTCATGGGCTGCACCTCACTAAGGTTAAAAGTAAAGCTGCCACAAACAAGAGGTTAGCTGAGGAAGCACTCTGACCCCAACTGTTTTGAGAGTCCTTGTCTGTATTCCCTAATGTGTTGTGCTCCAGATGGTCACTTTTACTACTTTATGTCAATGTTTTACTTGTTTGTGTTCAGGTTTTGTGCTAACTCATTACTTTCATGTGGACTAGACATGGGATGGCAGCTGCCTGGCATGGAATGTGTTTGTAAACATTATGTGAAAGTGTGGAAAAGAATTTAACAGGATAAAAATGGTCTTGGCAAGAGATTATTTTCAAAGAGGACCTTGAAGTACTTAATGAGAAAAAAAAATCACTTTTTAAACCTTGACATATGTAGTGACAGGATTTTATTTGACAAGGCTTTTTGATATTTTAATGTGTGCTATTATTATGATATGTATGAAGTTTTAGGGTACAAGGTAGTATAGGAAGTCCTGGTGACATGAGCTTCTCAGAAATATTTGCATCAAGCTCCTTGCTCAGAACAGTTATTTTCACTTGGGTATTTCTGTTTTCACACAAGTAAGTGGAATAATGTCATAGGGAAGGAGGGGGAGCAATCATGCTTGGTAACCAATTCTATTTTATCCATAGGCTCTCAACCTCCCTCTGAAAAACAATAATATGGAGCAAAATTACAAATCAATTAACTTGTTACAGAGGACTTCCTGTGCGTCACTTTACTGATATTTCCAGCTTTATTTATTTAATTAGCTTGCTTCTTATCTAAGAAAGCAATTATTTTATTATTTATTTGACTGATTTTGGAAACAAAGTTTTGTTGATTAAGGAAATTTCTGAGCTTTGTTTGAGTAACACCATATTATATGAATCAGGATTTAGAATTTTAATATTTGCATATATAAAATAAACAATGAATTTTCAATATTGACTTGATAACTGAAAGACTGTTGTTAAACTAGGTTTTGGGTGCCTTGCTAAATTGTTCACAAACTTCATGTTGTCCTGGGTGGGAATTTTTTTCTGCATTGCATGAAATGAAGAGAAGAAACAGTAATGCTTTGAGGGTTGCACTATACAAGCATTGTGGTGAGTGTCACAGCTCAGGGTGGCATCTTGGGGAACAAAGGCTCCTGTCATGAGGGTTCATACATGGCTTGGGTGAGCCATGGTCAACATATCTGTCAACTCCTCAGGTTGCTGTCACCTGGATCTTCCCAACTCATGCCAAACTAACACTTCTTATACACATAAAATATACTGCCTCCTATTCTAAATAGTGGCAGTCTGCAAGCTGGAAAACAAAACCAATACACACATAAACAACAACTCATTTCCTGCTACTCACCTGTCTACCTACCTTTTCTACACACACACACACACACACACACACACATACACTACTGGCTTCAGCTTCTCTTCAAGAACACAGAAGGAAGCTTTCCCTCAGAAAATCTTCCCTGGAAAAGAAAAAAGAAACTGATTAACATTTGGATATCTACATTTTGACATTATTGCTTTGTGTTCATTTACTGTAATGAATGGGAAAGACGCTCAGTTTATTGAGGAAAAATAATGCATCATTATAGTTTGTAGCTGAAAAATAGGTGTGGACTATGAATTTTATTTATTAAGAGATACCTTAGGAATCTGAACAAGTATTAATATCTATTACCAACTATGACTCAAAGAGTTATTTTTCAAGTGAGATAGAAAGTAATGCTTGGTGTTGTAACGTGGTGAACACACTGACGCAGCTGCTGGTCACCAAAACGTTTGGCGTGTGTCCACTGGTGACTAACAACAAGTGGGAACACCCGATGACTAAATACCAATGGCAAACCCCGGTGCACGTGGCCTGTGAAAAAAAGTTGATATTATTAAGTTTTATACATCAGTAAAATGGAAACATTGTTTTATGATAATGAGAATGGTGTCAATCTCTAGTCTACGAGCAAATGAATGGGGATATAGAATATTTATAAAGTGTCAGGTTTACCCAAAATATAATAAGGCTTTCCAGCAGACAATATGATTGCACAGATGAAACTTAACTTAATGCAGTGATAATGTTCATATCACAAGCACTGCTTGCAAACAGCACTGTATGGTACAAGGGAAGAATCTGTGTGGAACAAGGAAACATATTTTATGATCTCATGAAGCATTTGTAAAGCAGAGAGTTTTATCATGTGGTATGAAGGTAGTGTAATGAGGGTAAATATCTGGAGGAGTGGAAGCTAATGAACTTAAGTAATATTTTAATGTTTAAGAATAACAGTTATGAATAAAACTGCCTGGACATAAGGTACTACTATGAAGCTGTTCACTATGAATAGCACTTGAGTATGCATGCATGGTGCAGCTACAGAGCAGTGTTTGGGTGCATATATTATACTTACCACAGTTACTGGTGCACCCAAGGGGTTGGAGATTCCTTGCTAAGAACACTGCCTCTGAGACTTAAATTACATTACTTTCAAGACAGCTACAATTTATCAATGTTGTCTCCTCTGCACAGACCAGCTGCTTGGTTATTCCCTGACTCACTGGGTGCACCACTGTCCAACAGTTTGCACCTCCGTTTTGTTGAGGAAGAAGGATTTCTAGTGATATGCTGCTATGTTTTACAACAGCAAGGAAAAACTGTACACACAGGATGTGTTCAAGAAGACCTGTAAAGAAGTAAAGAATATCTTGTCCCTAGATGTTCTGAAACTGCTATCTAAGTATTTATTTATATTTAAGTTTACTGCAAAGTTTGTGGAGCAAACGATATGAAAATTTTGTTTTCTTATAAGCTGGCTTGCAGTTTTGTGATACAGGCAAGAATCCATGTTATGTATATTGATGTTCAAAGTTCAAAGTAAGCATTGTTATAGGTCTTAAAAGTAAGACCACATCTCAGTCCATGGTCTTGCATATTCTCTCTTTGTGTTCAGTGAAAGACATGAAGAATGAAACAAAGGAACTGCACATAAACCCCACAAAACCTGCAGAACATAAGCCCTGTCAGGTGTTTATGTCCTTGTTGATCACTGACAGTGTGAGGATGGTTTGTGTGTCAACAGGACAGAGGTGAGGGGGTGGGTGATGCAGGTCAGCATTTTCCAATAGGAAGCTAACTTGAACTGACAAGTTGTAAGGAAAATATGTATGGAACAGTTCCTCTCAATGTTTACAAGTAGTTCTGCAATAATAGAGGCAATCATATCTGCTAATGGCGTAAAATATTAGTGAGTTCAAATAAAAGAGATATGTATATGGAAAAGTATAAGATAAAAGCATATCCTTCTCACTGATAAATTGAGTTGTGGTCTTGCAAGCCAGACTGCAGGGTGAATGGGGAATGTGAAAAGTTGCTGCTATGTGAAGGGCAGCGGTGTACCCATCAGTCCTTGTGTCAGGAGTCAAGTTGCTAGCTCCATACCCACCACTATCACCTCCTTAGAGAGTAGCATTTCCCCTCCTTCCCTGACTCCATACTCTCCATTTGCTTTAACCATCTCATACATAATATACGTGTGCAGCCATAGCGTATGCCCCCAACTTTACCTACCTATACAGCTCTACTATCAACACACCTTAGAGAGTAACACTTCCCTTTCTTCTATGAATCCATACTCCTCATTTGGTTTGATCATCTTATTTTAACTTGAAACTCTCTTAGTACTGCTTTATCCTTCCATACATTATTGTGTTTTCATTGTGTCATTGAGTCTCTTTACCTTTCCATTTACCTCCATCTGACTCCTCTTGTACATTGGTGTGTCTTCAATGCATCACTGTCTCTACCTTACTATTTACCTCCATCTTACTCGTCTGACGCCAGGCACGTTTTATTCTCCCATTTGCTCCAAACAGAAGGACCAACAAGTACAGAGCTGCCCTCACCACAGAAGCACCTTTGAGAGTCCCCTGTAGTGATGTGTGACTTGCCTCTGGGCCACAGTGAAGGACCCTGGAATAAGTCTTGGCATTTCTGCACTAGTGTGAGGGGAGGCAAGGAGGTGGTTATGATATTATACTCTTACCTATGTAGTAACTGAATTTTTTTTTCTCTTCAACTCACGTTAACCTTCAGGAACACATGGTGATAAGGGAATTCTTGTTGGTGGATGTGTGTGCTCATTTAAGTAGTTTGTAGATGGTGTCGGTCTGTGCGAATGAATGCTTTACGTGTCGAGGGTTACCTTGTCCTCGTAGCCACTATTAGTGTATTCTTATAATAATTTCACACAGTAATGTATTATGTTATGTTATAGGTAGCAAACACTGGAATATCTATAATGTAAATTGAATATATAACCTGATAATTATCTGGTTGAATTTTGGAAAAAGTGTGATCTTGATTAAAGTCCAGAAATAAAGTGCTTCATTATGCTGTTATATTCCACACTTCTCAGGGTCAATCTTCACTTTACAATGCTTGTCAGTGATGAGGGAGGAAAAGTATGATTGCTTTATACTAAGGCAGGCTGCAGCATGAGGGAGTCTTGCCATCCAGGCTTGAGTCAGTCAGAGGTTGCAACTGCCAGGTAGTATGGAAAAAAGTACAAGTGTGTCATGGTACAAGCGACAAACCAAGCGACAGGTGTTTACAGCAAGCGTGCACCAAAGTTACCAGACCTAACAGTAGACTAAGGCCAACTTGCACTTGTGTAGTGATGATTAACTGAAATTGTACGTTACTGTAGATCATTACTCGATGTAGAACAAATGTACTTAAATCTATAGAAATTTTATTATCTTATATAGATTTAAAACTATTAGTATACTCCAGATATATTACAAGTCATTTACTCAAAAGTCCCAGATTAGCTGAAGCAAATACTATACAGGTAACTCTCGATTTACGTGAGTATTGTGTCCTTGAAGAGGTCGCGTAAATCAAAAACAATGTAAATCAAACAAGAGGTAGGTTTCTATCAAAAAATAAATATTCACTCCATTCAGTGGAGAGAGAGAGAGAGAGAGAATATCCATATCACCGAGATATCCACTCAGACACTCAGTCTCAGCCTCACTCGTGTGAGGAAGAAATGAGGGACACCATGAGCGACTGGCTAGTATTGGTACTGGCACCAAGCAGTCTGGTACTGGTACAGTACCGTATAGCTGGTACCGTTAGTACCAGTACCTACCCACCCCTATTGTTGAGTAGCGTGGCAGCGTGGGTACTGTATTGTTGTTCAAGTGGCGCGTGGGAAGAACTGAGCTCAGCTGTGTGGCCGCGGCACCATGTGAGTCCAGTTGTGTGAGACATCTGGTGGCCACTCCATAAAATATCGCGTATAAGTGAAAAAACATGTAAATTAAACATTTATTTGGATTTTGGACCCCGCGTTATTTAAAAAACGCGTAAACCATACTCGTGTAAATCGAGTTACCTGTATTTCATTAAAGAGGCTTCATATTATATCCGTGTGAAAATCTGAATGTTTTCAAAGTAACTTGGAATCAAAGACACAGAGTGTGGGTGTGTGCGCATCACTCTGGGAAGTGTGAAGTGTTTGCTGGTGGAAGTATGTGGCTGGAGTGACCAGATCTGCTGTGCTGGTGGTGGTGGCAAGGCAGAAGATTAGCTGAACGAGGGAACTGTTTCACTAACGTGGTGACTGTTGGATGTTCTTGGCAATATGTGCAGTTCATTATATTTTCTGCTGCTTGGTTTATGCTAATATATCCTAGTTAGTTTATCATCATTGTTCTCTTATTCACTCCTGTTTTGGTGAAGTAATTTTCTATAAGTCCTGGTAAATATTATATACCATTAGATCTGTTAATGTTCAAGGAATTACTCATCAAACAGCAAGAATCTCATGCATAAAAACTGAATTGTCTTGGGCACCAGAATGCTGCCACTCAGAGGACCTAACGTGTGACAAGCAGAGTAATAGTTTTGACAAATCATAAGTTATGTTAAAGGACTTGCAGCTCACTAAGGTTCTCATGTCCTGCCACACCAAGAGGTTGTTGTTGTGTGGGGCTGTGACTCCCGCACTCCCTTTACCACTGCTGTTGTGTGTTAAAGGCTCAATGAGCGTCATGTGTCCACGCAGAGATGTGTGTTGCTAAACTGAATTTTTTGTTTGTGTTGTACTTCTTTACTTGAGTATTCAGTTCACTTGAGTTTTCATTGCATAACAAAACAGTGAAAAACTTCTGGGCAAATGTGCATTTCTCTTCAAAATTTCTACATCATGTGAGAACAAAACATGAGTCTAGTACATAACCCAGACCTTTCCAGCACCACCCCTTGTTCTCTGTCCTTAACTTGCCCACCATGTAATTAAAACAAATACAAAATCTACTTGCACTACATACTGTGAGAGCTTCCAGGCCACAGTTTCATGTAACATTTACCATCCATGATTATGACGAGGGAATATTATTAACATATTACAAATATCTCTTAGACACCTTACTAATTACTAAGCATATATAAAAGGTTTAAGAGTATTTTTTACTCTATTAACTTAATATTTGCAAGCCACTACCACTTGGATATTCAAAGAACAGGCCTTCTTGCACCCATCTGTGGCTTTGCTTCACTCTGGGGAGAACCACAGGGTAATTAGACAACAGGACCACATCATTCCAGGATTAACAGTCATATTCCAAGCTCTCTTTACCAAGCGATGTCAGTTATTACCAACTTAAAAACAAACGGCAGCTTCTAAACTTTATTATCTTTGTTGAATGCTACATACTTGACTTCAAATTACTTTTATCTTGTCATCTTTGCAACATATTTTACTAATAGAAAATAAATATGTTAGATGTAGCCATTAACTCATAAAGTGGTTTATAGAAAGCTCATAGGGAACAATGTCTGGCATACTGATACTCTTCAAACTGATGTTAAAAAATGAGCTGGGCTGGTACAGTTTATAATATGGTTATTTGTCCCAACTCCCAACCACTCTCTCTCTCTTCTCAAAAACAAACATGAAAAATCCCTACCTTTTTAGTGGAGCTGGATCACTATTTTAGTCTGTCTGGGTTTATGTTTTGGTGAGGTTAAGATACTGTCCTCTACATCCACTGCCAAAATAACATCTTTGTGCGACGCTTTGTTAAAGTTTTATTTGCGAAAAACTGGGGAACACGGCCCCGGAAACCATTAGTAGGTCATATTAGGCTGTCAAGGATTGCTCTTCGTGGCATGTGGTCCTGTTATCTAATATTACTTACTATGCTTCCTTGTGTATGGTAAAATGGTTGTACTGTATTCATGATTATCTCCTTACCTCCTCCCCTAAAGAAAACATCTTTGTATTATTTTAGCACATGGTTCTTGCAGACCTTGTAGTTAGTTAGTTAGCTTAACTTTCTCGCTGTATTGCCACGGAAGGCTTCATTCAAGGTTGTGGTGCATAGTATACTTCTTTTAGTGCTCCTGATGTCTCTCGTGCTTTGTGCTTTATGACACCTAAGCAAACCTGAGCGTCACTTACCCCCAGGATGTGTTATGCAGCTAGTACACACCAGAGCCATAAAATAGGAGAGTTTGCCCAGCTTCATTACAGGCACCATGTTGTTACCGAATGAGCCTTGTGAAATTCAAATGGTGCTGATATAAAAGTATTTTTTTTATGCTCTCTGCCCTCCTTCGAGATCCTTATGACACCTAAAGCACACAAAAAAACACTATTATAACAGCATCAATTAGAATTTCATGCGGCTCTTTTGGTGACAACATGGCACCTGTGATGAAGTTGGCCAAACTCTCCTATTCTAGTGCTCTGCTACATACCAATCCAATTTGGCAGCACTGCTTGCCAGTCCATCTGGAGTCCTTACATAGCAGAGACTAGTCCTTCTGTTTGGAGTCTTCGGTAGCTCCAGACAGAAGAATTGATAAGTACAGTGCTTCTGCTCTTTACATTGGAGCTTAGAAAGTCCTCTGTTGGTATGCTTAATTAAGAATAACACTTCTTTGTCCTGGCAGCTTTCACCCCATGTTCATTTAGGGTTGCTGTTTTGGGGTTGTGGCTTGAGGTTTAAGACCAAATGCCCTTCCTAATGTCAAGCGATAGCACTGGGGTTCAAACCGCCTCGCCCCGACTCGTCACAACGTGGCCAAACACCTTAATCCACTACACCAATCTGGAAAATAAAGCTGAGGTGCAATACCTAACTATGTTCAGAGTGCAGCTTGATCAACTTTAATTATTTTGACAAAATTCATCTTCATCAGCTTAATTTGCTTGAGCAGTTTTGTTTCCTAAGAGGCTTGTAATGGGAAGGATAACAGTGTGGAGGCTTCTTGGGGGCTGTCAGGGGTGGAGGTGCTGAGTGAGTGAAGCAACGTGCCCCCTGGTGTATGCTCTTCATTAGTTAGTTTATTTGGTTTCCAATGTGGTATTGGTCTGGTGTACTAATTGGGGAGTATCCCTTACCTAGCAAAGGTTACTTCTTAGTTCCTCTACTACTGATAAATGAAGCATTTCAAGATAACATGGACATAAGCAAACATAACTATGTACACTGTTTGAACTAACTTGACATATAAGCTCCTCCCCTTCCCCATTTAGTTCATATCATTGGCCCCTTCACAAGCAGGCCACGCCCCTTTCCCAACTTAGGATGCATATGATTGGTGGATTCTGGATAATGAGCTGGTGTGGTCTTATTTGTAATGTTGATGTGGGCAGGTCTTGGGTTCCCTGAGCACCTGTACCCATCAAGGAGGAAGGAAGAGGCTGAGTATTTAGGGATGGAGGCATTTTGATGGAATATGCACAGTCTATCTCAACCACATATTTTTGTATGCAACCTTTTTGTTAGCACATGAAGATTTGGGTGAATAAACATATGACTAGGACTTCTGAAGGTTTTTATTGAATGTGGAAATTGCAATCCTCATATATTACTTTCACATGAGGGGGTTGAGGAGGAGGTTGTGGGGTTGAGGAGGAGGTTGTAGGTGTTGAGAATGAGACTGTGTGAGTTGAGGAGGAAGAGGAGGAGGAGGAGGAAGCTGTGGAAATTGAGGAGGAGGAGGAGGAGATTAAGGAAGAGACTGTGATGGTCAAAGAGGAGGATGTGGGGATTGAGGAGTTTGGGAGGTTGAGAAGGGGGTGGGGGTTAAGAAGGAGGTTGTGCAGGTTGAGGAGGAGGTGGGAGGTTGAGGATGAGATTGTGTGAGTTGAGGAGGTTGGAGGGTTTGAGGTAGGTGGTGGGGACCAAGGAAGAGGTTGTGGGGGTTGAGGAGAAAGTTGGGGGTTTGAGGAGGTAATGGAAGTTGAAGAAGAGGTTGTGGGGGTTGATGAGGTTTGGGGTTGAGGAGAAAGTTCGGGGGTTTGAGGAGGAGGAGGAGGAGGAGGAAGAGTTTTTTATCTGCTTCATTTACTAAGAAACAATTCCCGCGTGATGGCAGGAAGGACATCCGGCGGCGGCTGAGGCAAGCTACGATCGAACGTTCCAGCGCTAAATGATAATGATGACTTTGTTTATTCATTCATTGATCATTATTATTAGTATATATTCATGTTTAACTTTCATTATATATACTTCCTTTCCCCAGGCCAGTTCCAGGGATGACACACAACAGATCTATCTCCGTAATGCAATAGTTCTTATTATTAACCTTCCCAAAGGCGTCGAAACCTATCCAAACCTCCGCACACAAGCTGAACCCCTCAAAAAAAAAAAAAAAAAAAAATGCGTTGATTTTTGCGTATATACTCTGGTGAATAATGCGGGATTATGATAATAGCAAAAATTCATAGTTTTTCAGAGGGCCTCCACCGAACTCCTGACACTGGCTCACCGAAGCCCCGGGACCCGGTCAAACCCATTCCAAGAACCGCTGATCTAATCTTTGACGTCATGAGTGCTGCTGTCCTGATTCTGCCGCGCCAGCAACTGTTCGTTTTATTTGTTTGTTTGTTTTCTTGTTCTCGTAATCTCATTATGTATTGCCTGGGGGTCGGAATGGCATGCTCCTCCCTTCTCCTTTGTTGTGCGGCGACGCCGCACGCGGCCTCGCCGCATGACCAGTACCATGTCACACTGTCCGGCAAAGCCGCACACGACGAGCAGTTTACCCCCATCAGTCACTGTGGATTGTAATGTTGTCCAAACTTAAGACTGTTTGTGCTCTTGAGGCAGAAGGATTGCTGAAAGAACCCACACTTCATCCTTTCCATGCTGAAAGGGAAACTTGTGACAGGTTTCACAAGTTCTCGTACATGATTTCTCCAATTTCTGTAAATGATTTTTCTTTCCTGTTTTTGTCTGAATATTCCTTGGAACTCTTCTCCCAAAATGCTGGTCTCTCTTGAACACATTGAATAAATAAATCCATGTCAAACATGGTTTCATGGGGGGGGGACCTTGGGATGCGCCGCGTGGTGTGGCCGGACAGTGTGACCACGTGCATAGAACTCTGTGTGTTTTGTCCTCATATCCGGCGCCGTGAGGCAGAGCTGCCGCGCGGCGCCGCCGCAACATGCTGACCAGTTAATATTGAAGGAGTAGGTAAAGGAGAAGATTGTGGGACTAAAGAAGAGGTTGAGGAGGTGGAGGAAGAGGTTTTGTAGGTTAAGAACGAGGTTGTATAGGTTGAGGAGCTATAGGGGCGTTGAGGAAGACCTGTTTAGGTTGAGGAGGATATGTAGTGGAGGAGGTGGGAATATCGACCAGGTGGTAATATGAAACAGGCCATATCTCAGAAACTACGTGCTGCTGTCTATTGGTAACTGAGTTCAAACATGACATTTAGTTTCTCATAGGCCACCAAAGTGCTTCTTGAGTCACTCGCTCAAGGTGAGGCGCTCTGAGGGGCAATATTTATAATTCTTGCTCAGTGAAACTTTTTCTTAGTTAAGATTCAAAACTTGTTTTCCTATATGGATTAATAAATATTGACTGATATAATATAGTGTGTTGATTAGTCATGAGATCACTTGTTAAAATGACGTAGTTAGTTTACTGGAAAAACAAATTAGCTTAGAATTTCCGCTAACTAATTATGAACATAACGTGGGGTGGTAATATGGACCAGTATGTTCCATATTACCACCATTCCATATCTCCAGGGTTTACCTCCCCACACATCATATCCAGCGCCAGATAGAGCTCCCCCCCCCACCCCCCTCTCTCGGGCCCTGATCATATCAGTCAAATAGAGGTCGCAAAGGTTTGAAACCATCTTTCTTGACTTCCTCTTCACACAAGGAGGCTTTGAAGACCTCATATGAAAAACATCACAAAGGGCCGTATTACAAGTCGAATCCGAAAAGTCTCGGGTTCTTACAGAGTTATTCATCCCGGATTAATTAACTCTGTAGGGGACCCGAAACTTCTCGGATTGGACTTGTAATCCGGCCCCTAGAACGACCTTTGTAAGGACCCGAAACTTCTCGGATTTGATTTGTAATACGGCCCAAAGTCCGAATGAGGAGAACTATGGGTTCAGTGTGTGGCGTGTCGGGGTCGAGCTCATGTCTTGTGTAACCTAGCTAGAGGCTGTGAAACTGATTTTTCCATTTGTGACTTGTTTTTAAACTTTCCTTTTTATTCACGAAAAGGAATATATTATTTTGTTATTTTCTAAATTGTTTCATTTTACCACCCCCCTTGGTCCATTACCACCCGACTTTCTACGACCCACTTTTTTGGATCATGAATAAAAAGGTGTAGCATTGAATGATTTAGTTTTTCTCACTATAACTTTGAATGTGTTAAGAGAATAAAATTTGTCAATATTTATGACGGTTGCTGATGCAATTTTCCCCTTAAAATCGGTGTTTTCGCCTGAAATAAAAAAAAAAAAGTGGTCCATATATTACCACCTGCCTCCCTATACGTACGTTATTGAGGTCAAGGAGGAGGTTGTGGTTGTTGAGAAGTTAATGTTAATATTTCTCTTAAACGGTACATCATAACACGTTAGTTAAGACTGCAAATATAGGTATGTCAGAGAGAGAGAGAGAGAGAGAGAGAGAGAGAGAGAGAAAGTTGCTGTTGTTGTTGAGAGATGGGAGGGTACTATAATTGTGGCAAGGTTAGTAGTATAAATATAAAAAAAAGACAATAAGAAAATGCATATTATTTTTAGAGAGAGAGAGAGAGAGAGAGAGAGAGAGAGAGAGAGAGAGAGAGAGAGAGAGTCTTCGCTCCACTCCTCCTTTGCCAACTTCTTGCCAAACATTTCCCTCAATAATTAATTGCATTTAATTTTCTAACTCAATTTCATGCCCCTGATACAGTTTTCTTTCATCCTTGTCATAACAGAAGCCTTTTTAGTATATGTGCGAGAACTCGGTACAAGGAAGATACTCACGAGAGATCCGATCCTCTTCATGCCTTGGTCTTGGTCTCGGTTGGGAGTCTCCTTCACCGTCGCTGACTATGGAGTGGCCTTTGACTAAGCCTCTCCAAGAAATGCTGAAGACTAAAGAAGATACATGTGCTACCCTTCACCCTCAGCACTTACTACGTTACTTCCTCGATCCATTCAGCCCAGTTTATAGTTGAGTTGACGATCGGGAGTTTCGCCTTGATGTAGTAGTTCTCTTTCTGCTGGGTCTGCTGGTTTCCTCTTTTTCTTTCTCTTTCTTTCTTTCTAGTTCATTTCAGTTGATGGGGCGAAGTATAGCCTTTGTAACGGCACATCTGTCACTTATAGTATTTTCCAGTGTAGGTATTCTTTATTTTAATTTCTTCTCTATTTCCCAGATTTCATGCAGCAGTTCTTTTTATTATTCTCGGTGTTTTCTTTGCTTCCTATTCTCTACTAGCAGTTTACGGCACTAAAAAGATCCTGCAGAAATTTATGAGGGAAGTTGAAAAAAAAAAATCAACCCCATAAATAGATAAAAGTAAAAAGAATGAAGAGAAAAGCAATAGCGATGTACGACAGAGCAGCAAGAGAGAGAGAGAGAGAGAGAGAGAGAGAGAGAGAGAGAGAGAGAGAGAGAGAGAGAGAGAGAGAGAGAGAGAGAGAGAGAGAGAGAGAGAGAGACAGTTTAAAGGGATTCGGATTCTCTTTCAGGCCCGAGTTCCGAGCTTTATATGTGTCTATTGATTATTGCGGTGCGTCGGGAAGTCAGTGTACGTGAGACAGTGACAAGGGAAGGACGTGACGCTGCTTGCCCTTCAACATGACCATCGTAACCAAACCCAAGACGGAGAAGAAGCCGCTCGTCAACCATGAAGTGGAGGTGAGGCGAGGAGGGGAACCGCTGCCACACGTCGCCTTGGGGACCATAAACGCTGGGGAGGGGTAAAAACGAACCATCTATACTTCCAACTGCGTCTCTTGATTAAATGCGAAATTACACAATGAAGCCACTTGAAGAGTTGTCCCTCGGCCCTCTCGATGTTATTGCGAGCTCAGAACATCCCTCCTCCCCTCCACACACACGTGGTTACTAAGGGAATTGAGCTCACTGAAAGGCAGAATGTCACTTCAATCTTCGTCACTTGAAAGTTGAAATACGAAATAACGCAATGATGCCACTGAAAGAATTGTCTCTTGGTCCTCACGGTGTTATTGCGAGCTCAGAACATTCCTTAGAACACTCCACACACACGTAGTTACTAAGGGAATTGAGCTCACAGAAAGGCAGAGTGTCACTTTTATCATCGTCACTTGAAATACGAAATAACGCAATGATGCCACTTAAAGAATTGTCCCTCGTTCCTCACGGTGTTATTGCGAGCTCAGAACATTCCTTAGAACACTCCACACACACGTAGTTACTAAGGGAATTGAGCTCACAGAAAGGCAGTGTCACTTTTATCATCGTCACTTGAAATACGAAATAACGCAATGACGCCGCTTAAAGAATTGTCCCTCGTTCCTCACGGTGTTATTGCGAGCTTAGAACATTCCTTAGAACACTTCACACACACGTAGTTACTAAGGGAAATGAGCTCACAGAAAGGCAGAGTGTCACTTTTATCATCGTCACTTGAAATACGAAATAACGCAATGATGCCACAGAAAGAATTGTCCCTCGTTCCTCACGGTGTTATTGCGAGCTCAGAACATTCCTCCATCACTCCACACACGTAGTTACTAAGGGAATTGAGCTCACAGAAAGGCAGTGTCATTTATCTTCGTCACTTGAAATACGAAATAACGCAATGACGCCACTGAAAGAATTGTCCCTCGATCCTCACGGTGTTATTGCGAGCTCAGAACATCCTTCCTCCCTTCCACACATACGTATAGTTACTAAAAGAATTGAGCTCACAGAAAGGCAGTGTCACTTCAATTTTCGTCAATTGAAATACGAAATAACGCAATGATGCCACTTCAAGAATTGTCCACCGGTCCTCACTCAGAACATCCCTCTACACACACACGTAGTAAATGTGGTGCCCGGGAAAACTACCATGGCCACCTCATGATATATTTTAATGCGTACTCGGCTCCTCTTCTCCACACACTCGTAGTTAGTAAAGGAATTGAACTCATGCACAGGAAGGCAGAACGTCACCTCAATCTTCGTCTCTCTGAGTACGTATTAACAACGATATCACTTAAAGACTTGACCCTTGGCCCCCACTGTGCAATTACTTAGAAGACACCTCCACACGTAGTTTGTAAGGTTATTAAGTGACCTCATTGTGCTATTTCCGATTTCAAGTGACGGAGTTTAAAGTGCCGTGTGTTCTGTCTTTCTGTGACCTCAATAGCGTCACTAACTACGTGTGCGGATGTGTTCTGAGCTATATAGTAATACATAACAGTCAAGGTAGAAGTCTTTAAGTGGTGCCATTGCGTTATTTCGTAGTTCAAGTGAAGAAGGTTAAAGTGCCGTGTGTTCTGGTTTTCTGTAAGCTCAAATAACCTTACTTAGTACGTGTATGAAGGGGCGTTATGAGCTTGTAATAACACTATGAGGACCAAGACGTGTGTTATGCCTTTCTCTAAGCTCAAATTAAGGATTTCTTCCTTGGGTGTTATTTTAGTACCCGCTCAGATCACACCTCCACACAAAAGTTAGTAACTTTAATGAGCTAGTAGAAAGGCAGAACACGGCGCTTTAAACTCCGTCACCTGACACACACACACACACACACACACACACACACACACATGTTACGTAACGAGAAAAAAAACCATGACATGATCCTTACCTTGTTCCTACTTAAGCAAGATCAGACCCTCTTATCTGGAGCCTTATTAAAGAGGTTGAGAGAGGATACAAAGTACTGGGCATACAGCGATGAGGAGGAAATGACACGTAGTGCATACCCTTTTCTCAGTAGAGTTGGCCGCCTCCTCCTCCTCCCCCTCCGCCTCCTTGTTCTTCTTTTGACCTGTATCGCTCTGTTCCGCTTCGTAGGTCCTACTTTTGATCCACCACTTGTTAGAACACTTAAAACATAAAGAATGGACCCGAAGACAGCAAGTTGAAAAAAAAAGAGGTTCAGGGGCGGGAAACAAAGTGGCCGGCATACAGGGACAAGGAGGAAGCAGCCTTAATTAACCCACATCTCGGTACACTTAACTGAAACCACGAAAATCCCTTAAAACATGAAAAATTGATCCAAAGTCGGCAAGATGAGACACTCTTATCTGATCAGGAAACGTGCTGCATGGAACGAGGAGAAAAAAGCAAAAGCA
The DNA here is from genome assembly GCF_024679095.1 of Eriocheir sinensis. NCBI lineage: Eukaryota > Metazoa > Arthropoda > Malacostraca > Decapoda > Varunidae > Eriocheir > Eriocheir sinensis. The sequence continues at coordinate 15,592,785 of NC_066537.1, forward strand.
CTGAACCCTCTAAATACACTCACTGTAGGGATTTTTTACCCTAAGGATTTTAAAGTTCCGCGGGTTCTTGGAATCGAACGCCCAAACGGACTATTTGAAATGGTTTGACTATAGAGTTAACTATTCATAAGGGAGCTAACTATTCATAAGCGAACTATTCATAAGTGAACTATTCATAAGTGAACTATTCATAAGGGAGCTAACTATTCGTAAGGGAGCTAACTATTCATAAGGGAACTAGGTATTCATAAGGGAGCTAACTGTTCAAAAGGGAGCAACTATTCATAAGGGGGCTAACTATTCATAAGGGGGCTAACTATTCATAAGTGAACTATTCATAAGGAAGCTAACTATTCATAAGGGAGCTACGGTAACTAGGCTAATCATAAAGGAGCTATTTTATATAGCTACTTTTATTAATTAATTAATTTATTTATTTATTTATTTAGTGTGTGTGTGTGTGTGTGTGTGTGTGTGTGTCTTCCCCTCCCTCTGCTCTCCTCCCCATGTAGCCTACTGTTATCTTATCTCTACTGATCAATGGTGTGAATGTTACTATACTGTCCTGCTCTGTAGATATATATTTTCATTATTAAGATATTATTCAGTAGATATGGCTTTATATGTCTATACGCGTTTACTTACTGTCGTATATAGATGGAACAAATTACCCATACATGTGGTGAGAATTCCTTCAGTCAACACATTCAGAAATGATACGACCAGCAACACACACAGCTGATAGCAATCCAACACACTCAAGTGATAACGACGGAAGTGGGCAATAATAATATCTGGTGACATGATAAGGGAAGATGTGGAAGGTATTCGTAGGTCTTATTGGCGAGTCTCAGCAGACACACACAGACATCAGATCAAACTTCCAAACCCCTCTACAGAGTACACCAAATCAGACATCCTCATCCTTATGACATAGCTTCATATAATTGCCTACATAATGAAGGAAGGATTTGTTTGCACTGAGATCTGTGGCTGTATGGAATAGTTTGACCGAGGAAATTGTTTCACCCAAGAATATAAATACCGATACATTCAAGATGAGAGTGGATGAATTGTGGGATGGGTGGAAAGTATTGTGTGATTGCTGCCAGCATCACAAACACGCTAAGAGTTAACAATTATGGCATCTAAAAGTATCTAAGTAAATAAGGAAGGTGCCCGTATTTGCTAACGTTTTGGCATATCTTTACCCGTTTGGAAAATATCTCGTATGTAGATGTTGGGGATTTTCATGGGCGTGTTTATTACTCTTGTGACAGTTTTATACGCTGCTTCAGCATGAACGGAACACACACAATGAAAACTAGTCTCAACATCTCTCCAAGTCCTGAAAACATATGTAATGGGGAGTATGTGAGAAGACAAGCCGTAGATGCTAGGTTACGTTATTATCAATCAATCAATTATTTTCATGATTATTATTATTATTATTATTATTATTATTATTATTATTATTAGTAGTAGTAGTAGTATTGTTGTTTAGACCCATGAAAGGGCATCAAGTAATAACAGTGATAGACACAGAGTCCTCTCGATGAGCAGACATGGATAAGAAAACTAAGAAACAGTGACAATAAAGTAAGATGAAAAAAAGGGGGAAGGGAGGGACAAAATACCAATACATTTAGGTATTATTTAATGAGTCAAACAGTGAGTTACCTTACTTATACAAGAGGAGGGTAATTTACAACTGCAAATGGATGCACTGAAGGTTGAATTGACGCGATCAAAAAGAGGAAAGATCAAAAGGAGAGCTCCTGTGATCCAAAGTGATACGTCACAAGTAGAAACTATCATATTCGCATATCTTGTAATAAATGGGGAAAAAAGAGAACAAAGGAGTAAAATTCTGACAATACTGGCACCACACATCCGGAGCTGCTGACGTAAAAGTTATAGCTATGCTTCTGTATTTATACAACTTTTCTTGTATCACATGGATACAGAGAACAAAGAAGAAAACAACCAGGATCAGCAAAGAGTTATTGAGCCTGAAACAAACAACGACAATAATAATACACCTCAGGAGCTGCCGTTGTAAAGGCTTTAGCTCTACATCTGCATCAACATGCTTTCTTGGATTTTGTATCAAATGGGAAGAAAAGGAGAGCAAAGAAGAAAAGAACTACGACAGCATCAACATACTGTAAAGGTTATTAGATAGCTTTGCATCAACATCTTTCTTTATTAGCCAACTTGGGATGCAATTTTTGTTTATGTCTTCATGGCACTGTATGTTGCAGCATCCCTCCACATATATACAGTCCCCAAGCACTTGTGGAGTGAGGCAGATGTGCAGTCTCTCATCCCCACTCCCCCAAGCCTAGACTCCTTGGTGCCCACTTTCCTCTCAGCAGTGAATGGGTGCCGGGTGTCAGACAGTCACGGGGATTTATAGATAGATGTTGTCCCAATGTTGACTACTGGAGTGCTTTACTTGTGGGTATTCGGAATTGTATACTGAAGAAATTCCAGTTTATACTAAGTGGGGCAGCAAAACTTAAGTTTTGGTGTTCCACTGAGGACCCCATTTTCAAATCACACTGAGCTGCACTTGCTCCAAACAAGAGCTAGAATAAAATTTAAGTTGTGTCTTGTGACTCTTAAGGTTCTCCAATTTTTCCTAGACGAGGTGCTTTGCTGAACTGGTAAGTTGTTCGCCATCATGTTCTGCTGTAACTGCGTCTTGATGAACCCGGTGCTGTCCATGCAACCATATTTCGCCGAGACGTCATTTTTTTATATGACCACTGTCAATGAGGCAGTTAAACTCTATTGAAGGCATAAAAGAGTAACTTAAGAACTTTTTGAAATAAGTTGTGCTTCAGAGAGGGTCTGAGCTAAATGATCGCAATTACACTGTTACATTTATTGCCTTCTTAAGGTTTGATGTATACATATTGCAGTACTTGCAATTGGGGAATATATTTATCATTGAGCGCTAACTTAAATCTTTGCATTCTTCAGAACGATTGAAGTGGGATATATATATATATATATATATATATATATATATATATATATATATATATATATATATATATATATATATATATATATATATATATATATATATATTATCATTATTATTATCATTATTATTGCATTATTATTTGTTCTTTTTACTACTACTACTACTACTACTATAATACTACAACCCTTGTGTCCGTGTGTTAAAAATAAAACCCATGAGCGTGTTTTTTTTCCAGGGTGGCGAGTGTGTGGTGGTGGACCCCCAGGCCGCAGCGGCGGTGGACGAGGAGGCCTGGCTCTCCTCCACGGCCCGCCGGCGTGTGTCCACCGCCACCAGCGTCTGCGTCAGCATCACCGTCCTGCTGATCATGAGCATCGGAATCATCGGCGGCGTCTACCTCTACCGCCAGTTCTCGGCTCATGAGGTGTGTTCCCACCACGTGTTCTGGCGTGTTTGTACGCTCACGAGATGGAGGCAAGCGTGTGCTTCTCATAAATATTCTTTCACTTTTTATCCTATGTATGTATGTATGTAGGATATATATGTAATGCATATGTGTTATCGCCGTTTGGCGATGTGAGGAAATAGAGGAAAATGAGAGCGTGAGAAGTGGAGAGAGATGAGGAGAGAGGTGGAAGAGTGGAGAGGAAGGAATAAGGGAGAAGTTTACTATCGCAAAGGCCATTTATCGTCGGGAATGTTATGACATTACGGTCAGAGAGGCCACCAAATCCATTAGGCCGGCCTACAGTCGTATGAAGGCGCCCTTGTTCAGAGCCATGAGTATGTCCCATACAGGAGGGAAGCGAGTACGAAGGCCCCGGCGAAGGGCAGACGTTGAGGCGGACGAACGACCGGGAGCCCGAGGTGCTTATAGACCCTGACAGTGTAAGTTCCGTTGAAGTTGTGTTCTTATGTGTTATAGTGCTCCATATGTTGTATTTGTATGTACGTCAAGCAGTCGGACACCTGACGGTGTATTATAATGTGTTATACTGATCCATGTATTGTCTTTTGTACTCGATTGGACACCAGTCAGTTATCACTGATGTATAAATGCAGTGATGAGAATAGTTAACGATAGATGATTCTCGGAGGTTTGATCGATAAAACTAGAGATCGCATCAGACAGACGGGTCTTTCCTTAACCATCAACTGACTGCCCCTGCCGGGCGGTTACATGATAAAACATTCCATTCATCAAGTCTTCAGTTTAAAGGCTGGATTTTCTACATCTGTATGAACTCTCTTTGCAGTGTGTGTGTGTGTGTGTGTGTGTGTGTGAGTGTGTGTTTGAAGCCCTATTAGTCAGTTTTCAAGCTGCATCACACACACACACACACACACACACACAAAGTTTATAATCGTGTTGACAGATGCTTCCAGTGGCTCAGCATTTATATCATGAATTTTCCACAACACAAAATGTCACATCAGCAGTCTGTTCGTGTGTTGGGAGGCGGGGGGGGATGTGTGTGGGTGTGTTATTCACCACATATTCTACTTAGAGAGGCTAATACATTTTTGCTTATTTTTTTTTTTTTGGGGGGGGGTGTTCTTGATTAAGTTAGTCTTATATATGGCAATCATAAGCATGAATATTTTTGGGCCGTAAAACACACACACACACACACACACACACACACACAAGTAAATAATTATGTCGTCCATTCTTGTTGTATACGTACATCCATAATTTCTCTCTAGGGGGCGTCATCTAGGCTACATCCTGTTAGTGACACATATTTTCCTTACATTAGCGTCATCATAATATCTCGTGCTAGTATATCCAACCGTTCTTGAATCTACCCTTATTCCTGCAGTCAGTCATAGAGCCACTGCATTCATTGTAAGGAGTCAGTATTCACAGGGACGTTTTCTGGCAATATTTCCTTCTGTGACAGACATAATTACCGCTGTGTCGCGTTGCAGGATGATGAATATTTATCTGATGACTGTACTTCCTTCTTTGTAATTATCGTCTGTGTGTAAAAATAGAACTAGGGCAAGAGGTCTATCTTAACATGCTGATCGTGTTATCTGCAAGTTGCAACAATTACTGTTTATTATGGGGTAAGGACACACACACGCACACACCTCGGATCTGTTTATCGTCCACACCACCACCGCTCAACCTAAACTACCACCACCGTTTATCCATTGTT